>NW_027474663.1:0-32776 GCF_050947335.1 Megachile rotundata | reverse complement strand
ATGGCTAATAATATGAGTTAGATTGATAATAATAAGAGTAATAAGTATAGTAATTGTCGTTCTATCGATCATATAAGCATAATATGGCTAATAATATGAGTTAGATTGATAATACTAAGAGTAGTGAGTATAGTAATTCTCGTTCTATCGATCATATAGGCATAATATGGCTAATCATATGAGTTAGATTGATAATAATAAGAGTAATGAGTATAGGAATTCTCGTTCTATCGATCATATAAGCATAATATGGCTAATAATATGAGTTAGATTGATAATACTAAGAGTAGTGAGTATAGTAACTCTCGTTCTATCGATCATATATGCATAATATGGCTAATAATATGAGTTAGATTGATAATAATAAGAGTAATAAGTATAGTAACTGTCGTTCTATCGATCACATCTGCATAATATGGTTAATAATATGAGTTAGGTTGATAATAATAAGATTAATAAGTATAGTAATTGTCGTTCTATCGATCATATAAGCATAATATGGCTAATAATATGAGCTAGATTGATAATAATAAGAGTAATAAGTATAGTAATTGTCGTTCTATCGATCACATAAGCATAATATGGATAATAATATGAGTTAGATTGATAATAGTGAGTGTAATAAGTATAGTAATTGTCGTTCTATTGCTCATATAAGCATAATATGGCTAATAATATCAGTTAGATTGATAATAATAAGAGTAATGAGTATAGTAATTGTAGTTCTATCGATCATATAAGCATAATATGGCTAATAATATGAGTTAGGTTGATAATAATAAGAGTAATAAGTATAGTAAATGTCGTGCTATCGATCATATCTCCATAATATGGTTAATAATATGAGTTAGATTGATAATAGTGAGTGTAATAAGTATCGTAATTGTCGTTCTGTCGATCATATAAACATAATATCGCTAATAATATGAGTTAGATTGATAATAATAAGTGTAGTGAGTATAGTAATTGTCGTTCTATCGATCATGTAAGCATAATATGGCTAATAATATGAGTTAGGTTGATAGTAATAAGAGTAATAAGTATAGTAATTGTCGTTCTATCGATCATATAAGCATAATATGGCTAATAATATGAGCTAGATCGATAATACTAAGAGTAGTGAGTATAGTAATTCTCGTTCTATCAATCATATAAGCATAATATGGCTAATAATATGAGTTAGATTGGCAATAATAAGAGTAATAAGTATAGTAATTGTCGTTCTATCGATCATATAAGCATAATATGGCTAATAATATGAGTTAGATTGATAATACTAAGAGTAGTGAGTATAGTAACTCTCGTTCTATCGATCATATATGCATAATATGGCTAATAATATGAGTTAGATTGATAATAATAAGAGTAATAAGTATAGTAATTGTCGTTCTATCGATCATATAAGCATAATATGGCTAATAATATGAGATAGGTTGATAATAATAAGGGTAATAAGTATAGTGATTGTCGTTCTATCGACCAAATTTGCATAATATGGCTAATAATATGAGTTAGATTGATAATAGTGTGTGTAATAAGTATAGTAATTGTCGTTCTGTCGATCATATAAGAATAATATGGCTAAAAATACGAGTTAGATTGAAAATAGTGAGTGTTATAAGTATAGTAATTGTAGTTCTATTGCTCATATAAGCATAATATGGCTAATAATATGAGCTAGATCGATAATACTAAGAGTAGTGAGTATAGTAATTCTCGTTCTATCGATCATATAAGCACAATATGGCTAATAATATGAGTTAGATTGATAATAATAAGAGTAATAAGTATAGTAATTGTCGTTCTATCGGTCATTTAAGCATAATATGGCTAATAATATGAGTTAGGTTGATAATAATAAGAGTAATAAGTATAGTAATTGTCGTTCTATCGATCATATAAGCATAATATGGCTAATAATATGAGCTAGATCGATAATACTAAGAGTAGTGAGTATAGTAATTCTCGTTCTATCGATCATATAAGCACAATATGGCTAATAATATGAGTTAGATTGATAATAATAAGAGTAATAAGTATAGTAATTGCCGTTCTATCGATCATATAAGCATAATATGGCTAATAATATGAGTTAGATTGATAATACTAAGAGTAGTGAGTATAGTAATTCTCGTTCTATCGATCATATAGGCATAATATGGCTAATCATATGAGTTAGATTGATAATAATAAGAGTAATAAGTATAGTAATTGTCGTTCTATCGATCATATAAGCATAATATGGCTAATAATATGAGTTAGATTGATAATACTAAGAGTAGTGAGTATAGTAATTCTCGTTCTATCGATCATATAGGCATAATATGGCTAATCATATGAGTTAGATTGATAATAATACGAGTAATGAGTATAGGAATTGTCGTTCTATCGATCATATAAGCATAATATGGCTAATAATATGAGTTAGATTGAGAATACTAAGAGTAGTGAGTATAGTAACTCTCGTTCTATCGATCATATATGCATAATATGGCTATTAATATGAGTTAGGTTGATAATAATAAGAGTAATAAGTATAGTAATTGTCGTTCTATCGATCATATAAGCATAATATGGCTAATAATATGAGCTAGATTGATAATACTAAGAGTAGTGAGTATAGTAATTCTCGTTCTATCGATCATATAAGCATAATATGGCTAATAATATGAGTTAGATTGATAATAATAAGAGTAATAAGTATAGTAATTGTCGTTCTATCGATCATTTAAGCATAATATGGCTAACAATATGAGTTAGATTGATAATAATAAGAGTAATAAGTATAGTAATTGTCGTTCTATCGGTCATTTAAGCAAAATATGGCTAATAATATGAGCTAGGTTGATAATAATAAGGGTAATAAGAATAGTGATTGTCGTTCTATCGACCAAATTTGCATAATATGGCTAATAATATGAGTTAGATTGATAATAGTGTGTGTAATAAGTATAGTAATTGTCGTTCTGTCGATCATATAAGCATAATATGGCTAAAAATACGAGTTAGATTGATAATAGTGAGTGTAATAAGTATAGTAATTGTAGTTCTATTGCTCATATAAGCATAATATGGCTAATAATATGAGTTAGATTGATAATAATAAGAGTAATAAGTATAGTAATTGTCGTTCTACCGATCATTTAAGCATAATATGGCTAATAATATGAGTTAGAATGATAATAATAAGAGTAGTAAGTATAGTAAATGTCGTGCTATCGATCATATCTGCATAACATGGTTAATAATATGAGTTAGATTGATAATAGTGAGTGTAATAAGTATAGTAATTGTCGTTCTATTGCTCATATAAGCATAATATGGCTAATAATATGAGTTAGATGGATAATAATAAGAGTAATAAGTATAGTAATTGACGTTCTATCGATCATATAAGCATAATATGGCTAATAATATGAGTTAGATTGATAATAGTACGTGTAATAAGTATAGTAATTGTCGTTCTGTCGATCATATAAGCATAATATCGCTAATAATATGAGTTAGATTGATAATAATAAGTGTAGTGAGTATAGTAATTGTCCTTCTATCGATCATATAAGCATAATATGGCTAATAATATGAGTTAGATTGATAATAATAAGAGTAATAGGTATGGTAATTGTCGTTCTATCGATCATTTAAGCATAATATGGTTAATAATATGAGTTAGGTAGATAATAATAAGAGTAATAAGTATAGTAAATGTCGTTCTATCGATCATATAAGCATAATATCGCTAATAATATGAGTTAGATTGATAATAATAAGTGTAGTGAGTATAGTAATTGTCGTTCTATCGATCATATAAGCATAATATGGCTAATAATATGAGTCAGATTGATAATAATAAGAGTAATAAGTATAGTAATTGCCGTTCTATCGATCATATAAGCATAATATGGCTAATAATATGAGTTAGATTGATAATAATAAGAGTAATGAGTATAGTAATTGTCGTTCTATCGATCGTATAAGCATAATATGGCTACTAATATGCGTTCGATTGATAATAATAAGAGTAATAAGTATAGTAATTGTCGTTCTATCGATCACATCGGCATAATATGGCTAATAATATGAGTTAGATTGATAATAGTGAGTGTAATAAGTATAGTAATTGTCGTTCTGTCGATCATTTAAGCATAATATGGCTAATAATATGAGTTAGATTGATAATAGTGAATGTAATAAGTATGGTAATTGTCGTTCTATCGATCATATTAGCATAATATGGTTAATAATATGAGTTAGGTTGATAATAATAAGAGTAATAAGTATAGTAAATGTCGTTCTATCGATCATATAAGCATAATATCGCTAATAATATGAGTTAGATTGATAATAATAAGTGTAGTGAGTATAGTAATTGTCGTTCTATCGATCATATAAGCATAATATGGCTAATAATATGAGTTAGACTGATAATAATAAGAGTAATAAGTATAGTAATTGTCGTTCTATCGATCATATAAGCATAATATGGCTAATAATATGAGTTAGATTGATAATAATAAGAGTAATGAGTATAGTAATTGTCGTTCTATCGATAATATAAGCATAATATGGCTAATAATATGAGTTAGATTGATAATACTATGAGTAGTGAGTATAGTAATTGTCGTTCTATCGATCATATAAGCATAATATGGCTAATAATATGAGCTAGATCGATAATACTAAGAGTAGTGAGTATAGTAATTCTCGTTCTATCGATCATATAAGCATAATATGGCTAATAATATGAGTTAGATTGATAATAATAAGAGTAATAAGTATAGTAATTGTCGTTCTATCGATCATATAAGCACAATATGGCTAATAATATGAGCTAGATCGATAATACTAAGATTAGTGAGTATAGTAATTCTCGTTCTATCGATCATATAATCATAATATGGCTAATAATATGAGTTAGATTGATAATAATAAGAGTAATAAGTATAGTAATTGTCGTTCTATCGATCATATAAGCATAATATGGCTAATAATATGAGCTAGATCGATAATACTAAGAGTAGTGAGTATAGTAACTCTCGTTCTATCGATCATATATGCATAATATGGCTAATAATATGAGTTAGATTGATAATAATAAGAGTAATAAGTATAGTAACTGTCGTTCTATCGATCACATCTGCATAATATGGTTAATAATATGAGTTAGGTTGATAATAATAAGATTAATAAGTATAGTAATTGTCGTTCTATCGATCATATAAGCATAATATGGCTAATAATATGAGCTAGATTGATAATAATAAGAGTAATAAGTATAGTAATTGTCGTTCTATCGATCACATAAGCATAATATGGATAATAATATGAGTTAGATTGATAATAGTGAGTGTAATAAGTATAGTAATTGTCGTTCTATTGCTCATATAAGCATAATATGGCTAATAATATCAGTTAGATTGATAATAATAAGAGTAATGAGTATAGTAATTGTAGTTCTATCGATCATATAAGCATAATATGGCTAATAATATGAGTTAGGTTGATAATAATAAGAGTAATAAGTATAGTAAATGTCGTGCTATCGATCATATCTCCATAATATGGTTAATAATATGAGTTAGATTGATAATAGTGAGTGTAATAAGTATCGTAATTGTCGTTCTGTCGATCATATAAACATAATATCGCTAATAATATGAGTTAGATTGATAATAATAAGTGTAGTGAGTATAGTAATTGTCGTTCTATCGATCATGTAAGCATAATATGGCTAATAATATGAGTTAGGTTGATAGTAATAAGAGTAATAAGTATAGTAATTGTCGTTCTATCGATCATATAAGCATAATATGGCTAATAATATGAGCTAGATCGATAATACTAAGAGTAGTGAGTATAGTAATTCTCGTTCTATCAATCATATAAGCATAATATGGCTAATAATATGAGTTAGATTGGCAATAATAAGAGTAATAAGTATAGTAATTGTCGTTCTATCGATCATATAAGCATAATATGGCTAATAATATGAGTTAGATTGATAATACTAAGAGTAGTGAGTATAGTAACTCTCGTTCTATCGATCATATATGCATAATATGGCTAATAATATGAGTTAGATTGATAATAATAAGAGTAATAAGTATAGTAATTGTCGTTCTATCGATCATTTAAGCATAATATGGCTAACAATATGAGTTAGATTGATAATAATAAGAGTAATAAGTATAGTAATTGTCGTTCTATCGGTCATTTAAGCAAAATATGGCTAATAATATGAGCTAGGTTGATAATAATAAGGGTAATAAGAATAGTGATTGTCGTTCTATCGACCAAATTTGCATAATATGGCTAATAATATGAGTTAGATTGATAATAGTGTGTGTAATAAGTATAGTAATTGTCGTTCTGTCGATCATATAAGCATAATATGGCTAAAAATACGAGTTAGATTGATAATAGTGAGTGTAATAAGTATAGTAATTGTAGTTCTATTGCTCATATAAGCATAATATGGCCAATAATATGAGTTAGATTGATAATAATAAGAGTAATGTGTATAGTAATTGTCGTTCTATCGATCACATCTGCATAATATGGTTAATAATATGAGTTAGGTTGATAATAATAAGAGTAATAAGTATAGTAATTGTCGTTCTATCGATCATATAAGCATAATATGGCTAATAATATGAGCTAGATTGATAATAATAAGAGTAATAAGTATAGTAATTGTCGTTCTATCGATCATATAAGCATAATATGGATAATAATATGAGTTAGATTGATAATAGTGAGTGTAATAAGTATAGTAATTGTCGTTCTATTGCTCATATAAGCATAATATGGCCAATAATATGAGTTAGATTGATAATAATAAGAGTAATGTGTATAGTAATTGTAGTTCTATCGATCATATAAGCATAATATGGCTAATAATATGAGTTAGATTGATAATACTATGAGTAGTGAGTATAGTAATTCTCGTTCTATCGATCATATAAGCATAATATGGTTAATAATATGAGTTAGGTTGATAATAATAAGAGTAATAAGTATAGTAAATGTAGTGCTATCGATCATATCTGCGTAATATTGGTAATAATACGAGTTAGATTGATAATAATGAGTGTAATAAGTATAGTAATTGTCGTTCTTTCGATTATATAAGCATATTATGGCTGATAATATGAGTTAGATTGATAATAATAAGAGTAATTAGTATAGTAATTGTAGTTCTATCGATCATATCTGCATAATATGGTTAATAATGTGAGTTAGATTCATAATAATAAGAGTAATAAGTATAGTAATTGTCGTTCCATCGATCATTTAAGCATAATATGGCTAATAATATGAGTTAGATTGATAATAATGAGAGTAGTAAGTATAGTGAATGTCGTGCTATCGATCATATCTGCATAATATGGTTAATAATTTGAGTTAGATTGGTAATAGTGTGTGTAAAAAGTATAGTAATTGTCGTTGTATCGATCAAATTAGCATAATATGGTTAATAATATGAGTTAGGTTGATAATAATAAGAGTAATAAGTATAGTAAATGTCGTGCTATCGATCATATCTCCATAATATGGTTAATAATATGAGTTAGATTGATAATAGTGAGTGTAATAAGTATCGTAATTGTCGTTCTGTCGATCATATAGGCATAATATGGCTAATAATATGAGTTAGATGGATAATAATAAGAGTAATAAGTATAGTAATTGTCGTTCTATCGATCATATAAGCATAATATGGCTAATAATATGAGTTAGATTGATAATAGTACGTGTAATAAGTATAGTAATTGTCGTTCTGTCGATCATATAAGCATAATATCGCTAATAAGATGAGTTAGATTGATAATAATAAGTGTAGTGAGTATAGTAATTGTCGTTCTATCGATCATATAAGCACAATATGGCTAATAATATGAGTTAGATTGATGATAATAAGAGTAATGGGTATAGTAATTGTCGTTCTATCGATCATATAAGCATAATATGGCTAATAATATGAGCTAGATCGATAATACTAAGAGTAGTGAGTATAGTAATTCTCGTTCTATCGATCATATAAGCATAATATGGCTAATAATATGAGTTAGATTGATAATAATAAGAGTAATAAGTATAGTAATTGTCGTTCTATCGATCATATAAGCACAATATGGCTAATAATATGAGCTAGATCGATAATACTAAGATTAGTGAGTATAGTAATTCTCGTTCTATCGATCATATAATCATAATATGGCTAATAATATGAGTTAGATTGATAATAATAAGAGTAATAAGTATAGTAATTGTCGTTCTATCGATCATATAAGCATAATATGGCTAATAATATGAGTTAGATTGATAATACTAAGAGTAGTGAGTATAGTAATTCTCGTTCTATCGATCATATAGGCATAATATGGCTAATCATATGAGTTAGATTGATAATAATAAGAGTAATGAGTATAGGAATTGTCGTTCTATCGATCATATAAGCATAATATGGCTAATAATATGAGTTAGATTGATAATACTAAGAGTAGTGAGTATAGTAACTCTCGTTCTATCGATCATATATGCATAATATGGCTAATAATATGAGTTAGATTGATAATAATAAGAGTAATAAGTATAGTCACTGTCGTTCTATCGATCACATCTGCATAATATGGTTAATAATATGAGTTAGGTTGATAATAATAAGATTAATAAGTATAGTAATTGTCGTTCTATCGATCATATAAGCATAATATGGCTAATAATATGAGCTAGATTGATAATAATAAGAGTAATAAGTATAGTAATTGTCGTTCTATCGATCACATAAGCATAATATGGATAATAATATGAGTTAGATTGATAATAGTGAGTGTAATAAGTATAGTAATTGTCGTTCTATTGCTCATATAAGCATAATATGGCTAATAATATCAGTTAGATTGATAATAATAAGAGTAATGAGTATAGTAATTGTAGTTCTATCGATCATATAAGCATAATATGGCTAATAATATGAGTTAGGTTGATAATAATAAGAGTAATAAGTATAGTAAATGTCGTGCTATCGATCATATCTCCATAATATGGTTAATAATATGAGTTAGATTGATAATAGTGAGTGTAATAAGTATCGTAATTGTCGTTCTGTCGATCATATAAACATAATATCGCTAATAATATGAGTTAGATTGATAATAATAAGTGTAGTGAGTATAGTAATTGTCGTTCTATCGATCATGTAAGCATAATATGGCTAATAATATGAGTCAGGTTGATAGTAATAAGAGTAATAAGTATAGTAATTGTCGTTCTATCGATCATATAAGCATAATATGGCTAATAATATGAGCTAGATCGATAATACTAAGAGTAGTGAGTATAGTAATTCTCGTTCTATCAATCATATAAGCATAATATGGCTAATAATATGAGTTAGATTGGCAATAATAAGAGTAATAAGTATAGTAATTGTCGTTCTATCGATCATATAAGCATAATATGGCTAATAATATGAGTTAGATTGATAATACTAAGAGTAGTGAGTATAGTAACTCTCGTTCTATCGATCATATATGCATAATATGGCTAATAATATGAGTTAGATTGATAATAATAAGAGTAATAAGTATAGTAATTGTCGTTCTATCGATCATATAAGCATAATATGGCTAATAATATGAGATAGGTTGATAATAATAAGGGTAATAAGTATAGTGATTGTCGTTCTATCGACCAAATTTGCATAATATGGCTAATAATATGAGTTAGATTGATAATAGTGTGTGTAATAAGTATAGTAATTGTCGTTCTGTCGATCATATAAGAATAATATGGCTAAAAATACGAGTTAGATTGAAAATAGTGAGTGTTATAAGTATAGTAATTGTAGTTCTATTGCTCATATAAGCATAATATGGCTAATAATATGAGCTAGATCGATAATACTAAGAGTAGTGAGTATAGTAATTCTCGTTCTATCGATCATATAAGCACAATATGGCTAATAATATGAGTTAGATTGATAATAATAAGAGTAATAAGTATAGTAATTGTCGTTCTATCGGTCATTTAAGCATAATATGGCTAATAATATGAGTTAGGTTGATAATAATAAGAGTAATAAGTATAGTAATTGTCGTTCTATCGATCATATAAGCATAATATGGCTAATAATATGAGCTAGATCGATATTACTAAGAGTAGTGAGTATAGTAATTCTCGTTCTATCGATCATATAAGCACAATATGGCTAATAATATGAGTTAGATTGATAATAATAAGAGTAATAAGTATAGTAATTGCCGTTCTATCGATCATATAAGCATAATATGGCTAATAATATGAGTTAGATTGATAATACTAAGAGTAGTGAGTATAGTAATTCTCGTTCTATCGATCATATAGGCATAATATGGCTAATCATATGAGTTAGATTGATAATAATAAGAGTAATAAGTATAGTAATTGTCGTTCTATCGATCATATAAGCATAATATGGCTAATAATATGAGTTAGATTGATAATACTAAGAGTAGTGAGTATAGTAATTCTCGTTCTATCGATCATATAGGCATAATATGGCTAATCATATGAGTTAGATTGATAATAATACGAGTAATGAGTATAGGAATTGTCGTTCTATCGATCATATAAGCATAATATGGCTAATAATATGAGTTAGATTGAGAATACTAAGAGTAGTGAGTATAGTAAATCTCGTTCTATCGATCATATATGCATAATATGGCTATTAATATGAGTTAGGTTGATAATAATAAGAGTAATAAGTATAGTAATTGTCGTTCTATCGATCATATAAGCATAATATGGCTAATAATATGAGCTAGATTGATAATACTAAGAGTAGTGAGTATAGTAATTCTCGTTCTATCGATCATATAAGCATAATATGGCTAATAATATGAGTTAGATTGATAATAATAAGAGTAATAAGTATAGTAATTGTCGTTCTATCGATCATTTAAGCATAATATGGCTAACAATATGAGTTAGATTGATAATAATAAGAGTAATAAGTATAGTAATTGTCGTTCTATCGGTCATTTAAGCAAAATATGGCTAATAATATGAGCTAGGTTGATAATAATAAGGGTAATAAGAATAGTGATTGTCGTTCTATCGACCAAATTTGCATAATATGGCTAATAATATGAGTTAGATTGATAATAGTGTGTGTAATAAGTATAGTAATTGTCGTTCTGTCGATCATATAAGCATAATATGGCTAAAATACGAGTTAGATTGATAATAGTGAGTGTAATAAGTATAGTAATTGTAGTTCTATTGCTCATATAAGCATAATATGGCTAATAATATGAGTTAGATTGATAATAATAAGAGTAATAAGTATAGTAATTGTCGTTCTACCGATCATTTAAGCATAATATGGCTAATAATATGAGTTAGAATGATAATAATAAGAGTAGTAAGTATAGTAAATGTCGTGCTATCGATCATATCTGCATAACATGGTTAATAATATGAGTTAGATTGATAATAGTGAGTGTAATAAGTATAGTAATTGTCGTTCTAATGCTCATATAAGCATAATATGGCTAATAATATGAGTTAGATGGATAATAATAAGAGTAATAAGTATAGTAATTGACGTTCTATCGATCATATAAGCATAATATGGCTAATAATATGAGTTAGATTGATAATAGTACGTGTAATAAGTATAGTAATTGTCGTTCTGTCGATCATATAAGCATAATATCGCTAATAATATGAGTTAGATTGATAATAATAAGTGTAGTGAGTATAGTAATTGTCCTTCTATCGATCATATAAGCATAATATGGCTAATAATATGAGTTAGATTGATAATAATAAGAGTAATAGGTATGGTAATTGTCGTTCTATCGATCATTTAAGCATAATATGGTTAATAATATGAGTTAGGTAGATAATAATAAGAGTAATAAGTATACGTAAATGTCGTTCTATCGATCATATAAGCATAATATCGCTAATAATATGAGTTAGATTGATAATAATAAGTGTAGTGAGTATAGTAATTGTCGTTCTATCGATCATATAAGCATAATATGGCTAATAATATGAGTCAGATTGATAATAATAAGAGTAATAAGTATAGTAATTGCCGTTCTATCGATCATATAAGCATAATATGGCTAATAATATGAGTTAGATTGATAATAATAAGAGTAATGAGTATAGTAATTGTCGTTCTATCGATCGTATAAGCATAATATGGCTACTAATATGCGTTCGATTGATAATAATAGAGTAATAAGTATAGTAATTGTCGTTCTATCGATCACATCGGCATAATATGGCTAATAATATGAGTTAGATTGATAATAGTGAGTGTAATAAGTATAGTAATTGTCGTTCTGTCGATCATTTAAGCATAATATGGCTAATTAATATGAGTTAGATTGATAATAGTGAATGTAATAAGTATGTAATTGTCGTTCTATCGATCATATTAGCATAATATGGTTAATAATATGAGTTAGGTTGATAATAATAAGAGTAATAAGTATAGTAAATGTCGTTCTATCGATCATATAAGCATAATATCGCTAATAATATGAGTTAGATTGATAATAATAAGTGTAGTGAGTATAGTAATTGTCGTTCTATCGATCATATAAGGCATAATATGGCTAATAATATGAGTTAGACTGATAATAATAAGAGTAATAAGTATAGTAATTGTCGTTCTATCGATCATATAAGCATAATATGGCTAATAATATGAGTTAGATTGATAATAATAAGAGTAATGAGTATAGTAATTGTCGTTCTATCGATAATATAAGCATAATATGGCTAATAATATGAGTTAGATTGATAATACTATGAGTAGTGAGTATAGTAATTGTCGTTCTATCGATCATATAAGCATAATATGGCTAATAATATGAGCTAGATCGATAATACTAAGAGTAGTGAGTATAGTAATTCTCGTTCTATCGATCATATAAGCATAATATGGCTAATAATATGAGTTAGATTGATAATAATAAGAGTAATAAGTATAGTAATTGTCGTTCTATCGATCATATAAGCACAATATGGCTAATAATATGAGCTAGATCGATAATACTAAGATTAGTGAGTATAGTAATTCTCGTTCTATCGATCATATAATCATAATATGGCTAATAATATGAGTTAGATTGATAATAATAAGAGTAATAAGTATAGTAATTGTCGTTCTATCGATCATATAAGCATAATATGGCTAATAATATGAGCTAGATCGATAATACTAAGAGTAGTGAGTATAGTAACTCTCGTTCTATCGATCATATATGCATAATATGGCTAATAATATGAGTTAGATTGATAATAATAAGAGTAATAAGTATAGTAACTGTCGTTCTATCGATCACATCTGCATAATATGGTTAATAATATGAGTTAGGTTGATAATAATAAGATTAATAAGTATAGTAATTGTCGTTCTATCGATCATATAAGCATAATATGGCTAATAATATGAGCTAGATTGATAATAATAAGAGTAATAAGTATAGTAATTGTCGTTCTATCGATCACATAAGCATAATATGGATAATAATATGAGTTAGATTGATAATAGTGAGTGTAATAAGTATAGTAATTGTCGTTCTATTGCTCATATAAGCATAATATGGCTAATAATATCAGTTAGATTGATAATAATAAGAGTAATGAGTATAGTAATTGTAGTTCTATCGATCATATAAGCATAATATGGCTAATAATATGAGTTAGGTTGATAATAATAAGAGTAATAAGTATAGTAAATGTCGTGCTATCGATCATATCTCCATAATATGGTTAATAATATGAGTTAGATTGATAATAGTGAGTGTAATAAGTATCGTAATTGTCGTTCTGTCGATCATATAAACATAATATCGCTAATAATATGAGTTAGATTGATAATAATAAGTGTAGTGAGTATAGTAATTGTCGTTCTATCGATCATGTAAGCATAATATGGCTAATAATATGAGTTAGGTTGATAGTAATAAGAGTAATAAGTATAGTAATTGTCGTTCTATCGATCATATAAGCATAATATGGCTAATAATATGAGCTAGATCGATAATACTAAGAGTAGTGAGTATAGTAATTCTCGTTCTATCAATCATATAAGCATAATATGGCTAATAATATGAGTTAGATTGGCAATAATAAGAGTAATAAGTATAGTAATTGTCGTTCTATCGATCATATAAGCATAATATGGCTAATAATATGAGTTAGATTGATAATACTAAGAGTAGTGAGTATAGTAACTCTCGTTCTATCGATCATATATGCATAATATGGCTAATAATATGAGTTAGATTGATAATAATAAGAGTAATAAGTATAGTAATTGTCGTTCTATCGATCATATAAGCATAATATGGCTAATAATATGAGATAGGTTGATAATAATAAGGGTAATAAGTATAGTGATTGTCGTTCTATCGACCAAATTTGCATAATATGGCTAATAATATGAGTTAGATTGATAATAGTGTGTGTAATAAGTATAGTAATTGTCGTTCTGTCGATCATATAAGAATAATATGGCTAAAAATACGAGTTAGATTGAAAATAGTGAGTGTTATAAGTATAGTAATTGTAGTTCTATTGCTCATATAAGCATAATATGGCTAATAATATGAGCTAGATCGATAATACTAAGAGTAGTGAGTATAGTAATTCTCGTTCTATCGATCATATAAGCACAATATGGCTAATAATATGAGTTAGATTGATAATAATAAGAGTAATAAGTATAGTAATTGTCGTTCTATCGGTCATTTAAGCATAATATGGCTAATAATATGAGTTAGGTTGATAATAATAAGAGTAATAAGTATAGTAATTGTCGTTCTATCGATCATATAAGCATAATATGGCTAATAATATGAGCTAGATCGATAATACTAAGAGTAGTGAGTATAGTAATTCTCGTTCTATCGATCATATAAGCACAATATGGCTAATAATATGAGTTAGATTGATAATAATAAGAGTAATAAGTATAGTAATTGCCGTTCTATCGATCATATAAGCATAATATGGCTAATAATATGAGTTAGATTGATAATACTAAGAGTAGTGAGTATAGTAATTCTCGTTCTATCGATCATATAGGCATAATATGGCTAATCATATGAGTTAGATTGATAATAATAAGAGTAATAAGTATAGTAATTGTCGTTCTATCGATCATATAAGCATAATATGGCTAATAATATGAGTTAGATTGATAATACTAAGAGTAGTGAGTATAGTAATTCTCGTTCTATCGATCATATAGGCATAATATGGCTAATCATATGAGTTAGATTGATAATAATACGAGTAATGAGTATAGGAATTGTCGTTCTATCGATCATATAAGCATAATATGGCTAATAATATGAGTTAGATTGAGAATACTAAGAGTAGTGAGTATAGTAACTCTCGTTCTATCGATCATATATGCATAATATGGCTATTAATATGAGTTAGGTTGATAATAATAAGAGTAATAAGTATAGTAATTGTCGTTCTATCGATCATATAAGCATAATATGGCTAATAATATGAGCTAGATTGATAATACTAAGAGTAGTGAGTATAGTAATTCTCGTTCTATCGATCATATAAGCATAATATGGCTAATAATATGAGTTAGATTGATAATAATAAGAGTAATAAGTATAGTAATTGTCGTTCTATCGATCATTTAAGCATAATATGGCTAACAATATGAGTTAGATTGATAATAATAAGAGTAATAAGTATAGTAATTGTCGTTCTATCGGTCATTTAAGCAAAATATGGCTAATAATATGAGCTAGGTTGATAATAATAAGGGTAATAAGAATAGTGATTGTCGTTCTATCGACCAAATTTGCATAATATGGCTAATAATATGAGTTAGATTGATAATAGTGTGTGTAATAAGTATAGTAATTGTCGTTCTGTCGATCATATAAGCATAATATGGCTAAAAATACGAGTTAGATTGATAATAGTGAGTGTAATAAGTATAGTAATTGTAGTTCTATTGCTCATATAAGCATAATATGGCTAATAATATGAGTTAGATTGATAATAATAAGAGTAATAAGTATAGTAATTGTCGTTCTACCGATCATTTAAGCATAATATGGCTAATAATATGAGTTAGAATGATAATAATAAGAGTAGTAAGTATAGTAAATGTCGTGCTATCGATCATATCTGCATAACATGGTTAATAATATGAGTTAGATTGATAATAGTGAGTGTAATAAGTATAGTAATTGTCGTTCTATTGCTCATATAAGCATAATATGGCTAATAATATGAGTTAGATGGATAATAATAAGAGTAATAAGTATAGTAATTGACGTTCTATCGATCATATAAGCATAATATGGCTAATAATATGAGTTAGATTGATAATAGTACGTGTAATAAGTATAGTAATTGTCGTTCTGTCGATCATATAAGCATAATATCGCTAATAATATGAGTTAGATTGATAATAATAAGTGTAGTGAGTATAGTAATTGTCCTTCTATCGATCATATAAGCATAATATGGCTAATAATATGAGTTAGATTGATAATAATAAGAGTAATAGGTATGGTAATTGTCGTTCTATCGATCATTTAAGCATAATATGGTTAATAATATGAGTTAGGTAGATAATAATAAGAGTAATAAGTATAGTAAATGTCGTTCTATCGATCATATAAGCATAATATCGCTAATAATATGAGTTAGATTGATAATAATAAGTGTAGTGAGTATAGTAATTGTCGTTCTATCGATCATATAAGCATAATATGGCTAATAATATGAGTCAGATTGATAATAATAAGAGTAATAAGTATAGTAATTGCCGTTCTATCGATCATATAAGCATAATATGGCTAATAATATGAGTTAGATTGATAATAATAAGAGTAATGAGTATAGTAATTGTCGTTCTATCGATCGTATAAGCATAATATGGCTACTAATATGCGTTCGATTGATAATAATAAGAGTAATAAGTATAGTAATTGTCGTTCTATCGATCACATCGGCATAATATGGCTAATAATATGAGTTAGATTGATAATAGTGAGTGTAATAAGTATAGTAATTGTCGTTCTGTCGATCATTTAAGCATAATATGGCTAATAATATGAGTTAGATTGATAATAGTGAATGTAATAAGTATGGTAATTGTCGTTCTATCGATCATATTAGCATAATATGGTTAATAATATGAGTTAGGTTGATAATAATAAGAGTAATAAGTATAGTAAATGTCGTTCTATCGATCATATAAGCATAATATCGCTAATAATATGAGTTAGATTGATAATAATAAGTGTAGTGAGTATAGTAATTGTCGTTCTATCGATCATATAAGCATAATATGGCTAATAATATGAGTTAGACTGATAATAATAAGAGTAATAAGTATAGTAATTGTCGTTCTATCGATCATATAAGCATAATATGGCTAATAATATGAGTTAGATTGATAATAATAAGAGTAATGAGTATAGTAATTGTCGTTCTATCGATAATATAAGCATAATATGGCTAATAATATGAGTTAGATTGATAATACTATGAGTAGTGAGTATAGTAATTCTCGTTCTATCGATCATATAAGCATAATATGGTTAATAATATGAGTTAGGTTGATAATAATAAGAGTAATAAGTATAGTAAATGTAGTGCTATCGATCATATCTGCGTAATATTGGTAATAATACGAGTTAGATTGATAATAATGAGTGTAATAAGTATAGTAATTGTCGTTCTTTCGATTATATAAGCATATTATGGCTAATAATATGAGTTAGATTGATAATAATAAGAGTAATTAGTATAGTAATTTTAGTTCTATCGATCATATCTGCATAATATGGTTAATAATGTGAGTCAGATTCATAATAATAAGAGTAATAAGTATAGTAATTGTCGTTCCATCGATCATTTAAGCATAATATGGCTAATAATATGAGTTAGATTGATAATAATGAGAGTAGTAAGTATAGTGAATGTCGTGCTATCGATCATATCTGCATAATATGGTTAATAATTTGAGTTAGATTGATAATAGTGTGTGTAATAAGTATAGTAATTGTCGTTGTATCGATCAAATTAGCATAATATGGTTAATAATATGAGTTAGGTTGATAATAATAAGAGTAATAAGTATAGTAAATGTCGTGCTATCGATCATATCTCCATAATATGGTTAATAATATGAGTTAGATTGATAATAGTGAGTGTAATAAGTATCGTAATTGTCGTTCTGTCGATCATATAGGCATAATATGACTAATAATATGAGTTAGATGGATAATAATAAGAGTAATAAGTATAGTAATTGTCGTTCTATCGATCATATAAGCATAATATGGCTAATAATATGAGTTAGATTGATAATAGTACGTGTAATAAGTATAGTAATTGTCGTTCTGTCGATCATATAAGCATAATATCGCTAATAAGATGAGTTAGATTGATAATAATAAGTGTAGTGAGTATAGTAATTGTCGTTCTATCGATCATATAAGCACAATATGGCTAATAATATGAGTTAGATTGATGATAATAAGAGTAATGGGTATAGTAATTGTCGTTCTATCGATCATTTAAGCATAATATGGCTAATAATATGAGTTAGGTTAATAATAATAAGAGTAATAAGTATAGTAATTGTCGTTCTATCGATCATATAAGCATAATATGGCTAATAATATGAGCTAGATTGATAATAATAAGAGTAATAAGTATAGTAATTGTCGTTCTATCGATCATATAAGCATAATATGGATAATAATATGAGTTAGATTGATAATAGTGAGTGTAATAAGTATAGTAATTGTCGTTCTATCGCTCATATAAGCATAATATGGCTAATAATATAGGTTAGATTGATAATAGTAAGAGTAATAAGTATGATAATTGTCGTTCTGTCGATCAAATTAGCATAATATGGTTAAAAATATGAGTTAGGTTGATAATAATAAGAGTAATAAGTATAGTAAATGTCGTGCTATCGATCATATCTCCATAATATTGTTAATAATATGAGTTAGATTGATAATAGTGAGTGTAATAAGTATCGTAATTGTCGTTCTGTCGATCATATAAACATAATATCGCTAATAATATGAGTTAGATTGATAATAATAAGTGTAGTGAGTATAGTAATTGTCGTTCTATCGATCATATAAGCATAATATGGCTAATAATATGAGCTAGATCGATAATACTAAGAGTAGTGAGTATAGTAATTCTCGTTCTATCGATCATATAAGCATAATATGGCTAATAATATGAGTTAGATTGATAATAATAAGAGTAATAAGTATAGTAATTGTCGTTCTATCGATCATATAAGCATAATATCGCTAATAATATGAGTTAGATCGATAATAATAAGTGTAGTGAGTATAGTAATTGTCGTTCTATCGATCACATCTGCATAATATGGTTAATAATATGAGTTAGGTTGATAATAATAAGAGTAATAAGTATAGTAATTGTCGTTCTATCGATCATATAAGCATAATATGGCTAATAATATGAGCTAGATTGATAATAATAAGAGTAATAAGTATAGTAATTGTCGTTCTATCGATCATATAAGCATAATATGGATAATAATATGAGTTAGATTGATAATAGTGAGTGTAATAAGTATAGTAATTGTCGTTCTATTGCTCATATAAGCATAATATGGCCAATAATATGAGTTAGATTGATAATAATAAGAGTAATGAGTATAGTAATTGTAGTTCTATCGATCATATAAGCATAATATGGCTAATAACATGAGTTAGATTGATAATAATAAGAGTAATAAGTACAGTAATTGTCTTTCTATCGATCATATAAGCATAATATGGCTAATAATATGAGTTCGATGGATAATAATAAGAGTAATAAGTAAAGTAATCGTCGTTCTATCGATCACATCGGCATAATATGGCTAATAATATGAGTTAGATTGATAATAATAAGAGTAATAAGTATAGTAAATGTCGTTCTATCGATCATATAAGCATAATATCGCTAATAATATGAGTTAGATTGATAATAATAAGTGTAGTGAGTATAGTAATTGTCGTTCTATCGATCATATAAGCATAATATGGCTAATAATATGAGTTAGATTGATAATAATAAGAGTAATAAGTATAGTAATTGTCGTTCTATCGATCATATAAGCATAATATGGCTAATAATATGAGTTAGATTGATAATAATAAGAGTAATAAGTACAGTAATTGTCGTTCTATCGATCATATAAGCATAATATGGCTAATAATATGAGTTCGATTGATAATAATAAGAGTAATAAGTATAGTAATTGTCGTTCTATCGATCACATCTGCATAATATGGTTAATAATATGAGTTAGGTTGATAATAATAAGAGTAATAAGTATAGTAATTGTCGTTCTATCGATCATATAAGCATAATATGGATAATAATATGAGTTAGATTGATAATAGTGAGTGTAATAAGTATAGTAATTGTCGTTCTATTGCTCATATAAGCATAATATGGCTAATAATATGAGTTAGATTGATAATAATAAGAGTAATGAGTATAGTAATTGTAGTTCTATCGATCATATAAGCATAATATGGCTAATAATATGAGTTAGATTGATAATAATAAGAGTAATAAGTACAGTAATTGTCTTTCTATCGATCATATAAGCATAATATGGCTAATAATATGAGTTCGATTGATAATGATAAGAGTAATAAGTAAAGTAATTGTCGTTCTATCGATCACATCGGCATAATATGGCTAATAATATGAGTTAGATTGATAATAATAAGAGTAATAAGTATTGTAAATGTCGTTCTATCGATCATATAAGCATAATATCGCTAATAATATGAGTTAGATTGATAATAATAAGTGTAGTGAGAATAGTAATTGTCGTTCTATCGATCATATAAGCATAATATGGCTAATAATATGAGTTAGATTGATAATAATAAGAGTAATAAGTACAGTAATTGTCGTTCTATCGATCATATAAGCATAATATGGCTAATAATATGAGTTCGATTGATAATAATAAGAGTAATAAGTATAGTAATTGTCGTTCTATCGATCACATCTGCATAATATGGTTAATAATATGAGTTAGGTTGATAATAATAAGAGTAATAAGTATAGTAATTGTCGTTCTATCGATCATATAAGCATAATATGGCTAATAATATGAGCTAGATTGATAATAATAAGAGTAATAAGTATAGTAATTGTCGTTCTATCGATCATATAAGCATAATATGGATAATAATATGAGTTAGATTGATAATAGTGAGTGTAATAAGTATAGTAATTGTCGTTCTATTGCTCATATAAGCATAATATGGCTAATAATATGAGTTAGATTGATAATAATAAGAGTAATGAGTATAGTAATTGTAGTTCTATCGATCATATAAGCATAATATGGCTAATAATATGAGTTAGATTGATAATAATAAGAGTAATAAGTACAGTAATTGTCTTTCTATCGATCATATAAGCATAATATGGCTAATAATATGAGTTCGATTGATAATAATAAGAGTAATAAGTAAAGTAATTGTCGTTCTATCGATCACATCGGCATAATATGGCTAATAATATGAGTTAGATTGATAATAATAAGGGTAATAAGTATAGTAAATGTCGTTCTATCGATCATATAAGCATAATATCGCTAATAATATGAGTTAGATTGATAATAATAAGTGTAGTGAGTATAGTAATTGTCGTTCTATCGATCATATAAGCATAATATGGCTAATAATATGAGTTAGATTGATAATAATAAGAGTAATAAGTATAGTAATTGTCGTTCTATCGATCATTTAAGCATAATATGGCTAATAATATGAGTTAGGTTAATAATAATAAGAGTAATAAGTATAGTAATTGTCGTTCTATCGATCATATAAGCATAATATGGCTAATAATATGAGCTAGATTGATAATAATAAGAGTAATAAGTATAGTAATTGTCGTTCTATCGATCATATAAGCATAATATGGATAATAATATGAGTTAGATTGATAATAGTGAGTGTAATAAGTATAGTAATTGTCGTTCTATTGCTCATATAAGCATAATATGGCTAATAATATGAGTTAGATTGATAATAGTAAGAGTAATAAGTATAGTAATTGTCGTTCTATCGATCATATAAGCATAATATGGCTAATAATATGAGTTAGATTGATAATAATAAGAGTAATAAGTACAGTAATTGTCGTTCTATAGATCATATAAGCATAATATGGCTAATAATATGAGTACGATTGATAATAACAAGAGTAATAAGTATAGTAATTGTCGTTCTATCGATCACATCTGCATAATATGGTTAATAATATGAGTTAGGTTGATAATAATAAGAGTAATAAGTATAGTAATTGTCGTTCTATCGATCATATAAGCATAATATGGCTAATAATATGAGCTAGATTGATAATAATAAGAGTAATAAGTATAGTAATTGTCGTTCTATCGATCATATAAGCATAATATGGATAATAATATGAGTTAGATTGATAATAGTGAGTGTAATAAGTATAGTAATTGTCGTTCTATTGCTCATATAAGCATAATATGGCTAATAATATGAGTTAGATTGATAATAATAAGAGTAATGAGTATAGTAATTGTAGTTCTATCGATCATATAAGCATAATATGGCTAATAATATGAGTTAGATTGATAATAATAAGAGTAATAAGTACAGTAATTGTCTTTCTATCGATCATATAAGCATAATATGGCTAATAATATGAGTTCGATTGATAATAATAAGAGTAATAAGTAAAGTAATTGTCGTTCTATCGATCACATCGGCATAATATGGCTAAAAATATGAGTTAGATTGATAATAATAAGAGTAATAAGTATAGTAAATGTCGTTCTATCGATCATATAAGCATAATATCGCTAATAATATGAGTTAGATTGATAATAATAAGTGTAGTGAGTATAGTAATTGTCGTTCTATCGATCATATAAGCATAATATGGCTAATAATATGAGTTAGATTGATAATAATAAGAGTAATAAGTATAGTAATTGTCGTTCTATCGATCATTTAAGCATAATATGGCTAATAATATGAGTTAGGTTAATAATAATAAGAGTAATAAGTATAGTAATTGTCGTTCTATCGATCATATAAGCATAATATGGCTAATAATATGAGCTAGATTGATAATAATAAGAGTAATAAGTATAGTAATTGTCGTTCTATCGATCATATAAGCATAATATGGATAATAATATGAGTTAGATTGATAATAGTGAGTGTAATAAGTATAGTAATTGTCGTTCTATTGCTCATATAAGCATAATATGGCTAATAATATGAGTTAGATTGATAATAATAAGAGTAATAAGTACAGTAATTGTCGTTCTATCGATCATGTAAGCATAATATGGCTAATAATATGAGTTCGATTGATAATAATAAGAGTTATAAGTATAGTAATTGTCGTTCTATCGATCATATAAGCATAATATGGCTAATAATATGAGTTAGGTTAATAATAATAAGAGTAATAAGTATAGTAATTGTCGTTCTATCGATCATATAAGCATAATATGGATAATAATATGAGTTAGATTGATAATAGTGAGTGTAATAAGTATAGTAATTGTCGTTCTATTGCTCATATAAGCATAATATGGCTAATAATATGAGTTAGATTGATAATAGTGAGTGTAATAAGTATAGTAATTGTCGTTCTATTGCTCATATAAGCTTAATATGGCTAATAATATGAGTTAGATTGATAATAGTAAGAGTAATAAGTATAGTAATTGTCTTTCTATCGATCATATAAGCATAATATGGCTAATAATATGAGTTAGATTGGTAATAATAAGAGTAATAAGTACAGTAATTGTCGTTCTATCGATCATATAAGCATAATATGGATAATAATATGAGTTAGATTGATAATAGTGAGTGTAATAAGTATAGTAATTGTCGTTCTATTGCTCATATAAGCATAATATGGCTAATAATATGAGTTAGATTGATAATAATAAGAGTAATGAGTATAGTAATTGTAGTTCTATCGATCATATAAGCATAATATGGCTAATAATATGAGTTAGATTGATAATAATAAGAGTAATAAGTACAGTAATTGTCTTTCTATCGATCATATAAGCATAATATGGCTAATAATATGAGTTCGATTGATAATAATAAGAGTAATAAGTAAAGTAATTGTCGTTCTATCGATCACATCGGCATAATATGGCTAAAAATATGAGTTAGATTGATAATAATAAGAGTAATAAGTATAGTAAATGTCGTTCTATCGATCATATAAGCATAATATCGCTAATAATATGAGTTAGATTGATAATAATAAGTGTAGTGAGTATAGTAATTGTCGTTCTATCGATCATATAAGCATAATATGGCTAATAATATGTGTTAGATTGATAATAATAAGAGTAATAAGTATAGTAATTGTCGTTCTATCGATCATTTAAGCATAATATGGCTAATAATATGAGTTAGGTTAATAATAATAAGAGTAATAAGTATAGTAATTGTCGTTCTATCGATCATATAAGCATAATATGGCTAATAATATGAGCTAGATTGATAATAATAAGAGTAATAAGTATAGTAATTGTCGTTCTATCGATCATATAAGCATAATATGGATAATAATATGAGTTAGATTGATAATAGTGAGTGTAATAAGTATAGTAATTGTCGTTCTATTGCTCATATAAGCATAATATGGCTAATAATATGAGTTAGATTGATAATAGTAAGAGTAATAAGTATAGTAATTGTCGTTCTATCGATCATATAAGCATAATATGGCTAATAATATGAGTTAGATTGATAATAATAAGAGTAATAAGTACAGTAATTGTCGTTCTATCGATCATATAAGCATAATATGGCTAATAATATGAGTTCGATTGATAATAATAAGAGTTATAAGTATAGTAATTGTCGTTCTATCGATCATATAAGCATAATATGGCTAATAATATGAGCTAGATTGATAATAATAAGAGTAATAAGTATAGTAATTGCCGTTCTATCGATCATATAAGCATAATATGGATAATAATATGAGTTAGATTGATAATAGTGAGTGTAATAAGTATAGTAATTGTCGTTCTATTGCTCATATAAGCATAATATGGCTAATAATATGAGTTAGATTGATAATAATAAGAGTAATGAGTATAGTAATTGTAGTTCTATCGATCATATAAGCATAATATGGCTAATAATATGAGTTAGATTGATAATAATAAGAGTAATAAGTACAGTAATTGTCTTTCTATCGATCATATAAGCATAATATGGCTAATAATATGAGTTCGATTGATAATAATAAGAGTAATAAGTAAAGTAATTGTCGTTCTATCGATCACATCGGCATAATATGGCTAATAATATGAGTTAGATTGATAATAATAAGAGTAATAAGTATAGTAAATGTCGTTCTATCGATCATATAAGCATAATATCGCTAATAATATGAGTTAGATTGATAATAATAAGTGTAGTGAGTATAGTAATTGTCGTTCTATCGATCATATAAGCATAATATGGCTAATAATATGAGTTAGATTGATAATAATAAGAGTAATAAGTATAGTAATTGTCGTTCTATCGATCATATAAGCATAATATGGCTAATAATATGAGTTAGATTGATAATAATAAGAGTAATAAGTACAGTAATTGTCGTTCTATCGATCATATAAGCATAATATGGCTAATAATATGAGTTCGATTGATAATAATAAGAGTAATAAGTATAGTAATTGTCGTTCTATCGATCATATAAGCATAATATGGCTAATAATATGAGCTAGATTGATAATAATAAGAGTAATAAGTATAGTAATTGTCGTTCTATCGATCATATAAGCATAATATGGATAATAATATGAGTTAGATTGATAATAGTGAGTGTAATAAGTATAGTAATTGTCGTTCTATTGCTCATATAAGCATAATGTGGCTAATAATATGAGTTAGATTGATAATAATAAGAGTAATGAGTATAGTAATTGTAGTTCTATCGATCATATAAGCATAATATGGCTAATAATATGAGTTAGATTGATAATAATAAGAGTAATAAGTACAGTAATTGTCTTTCTATCGATCATATAAGCATAATATGGCTAATAATATGAGTTCGATTGATAATAATAAGAGTAATAAGTATAGTAATTGTCGTTCTATCGATCATATAAGCATAATATGGCTAATAATATGAGTTAGATTGATAATAGTAAGAGTAATAAGTATAATAATTGTCGTTCTGTCGATCAAATTAGCATAATATGGTTAATAATATGAGTTAGGTTGATAATAATAAGAGTAATAAGTATAGTAAATGTCGTGCTATCGATCATATCTCCATAATATGGTTAATAATATGAGTTAGATTGATAATAGTGAGTGTAATAAGTATCGTAATTGTCGTTCTGTCGATCATATAAACATAATATCGCTAATAATATGAGTTAGATTGATAATAATAAGTGGAGTGAGTATAGTAATTGTCGTTCTATCGATCATATAAGCATAATATGGCTAATAATATGAGTTAGGTTGATAATAATAAGAGTAATAAGTATAGTAATTGTCGTTCTATCGATCATATAAGCATAATAAGGCTAATAATATGAGTTAGATTGATAATACTAAGAGTAGTGATTATAGTTACTCTCGTTCTATCGATCATATATGCATAATATGGCTAATAATATGAGTTAGATTGATAATAATAAGAGTAATAAGTATAGTAATTGTCGTTCTATCGATCATATAAGCATAATATGGCTAATAATATGAGTTAGATTGATAATAATAAGAGTAATAAGTACAGTAATTGTCGTTCTATCGATCATATAAGCATAATGTGGCTAATAATATGAGTTCGATTGATAATAATAAGAGTAATAAGTATAGTAATTGTCGTTCTATCGATCACATCTGCATAATATGGCTAATAATATGAGCTAGATTGATAATACTAAGAGTAGTGAGTATAGTAATTCTCGTTCTATCGATCATATAAGCATAATATGGCTAATAATATGGGTTAGATTGATAATAATAAGAGTAATAAGTATAGTAATTGTCGTTCTATCGATCATTTAAGCATAATATGGCTAATAATATGAGTTAGATTGATAATAATAAGAGTAATGAGTATAGGAATTGTCGTTCTATCGATCATATAAGCATAATATGGCTAATAATATGAGTTAGATTGATAATACTAAGAGTAGTGAGTATAGTAACTCTCGTTCTATCGATCATATATGCATAATATGGCTAATAATATGAGTTAGATTGATAATAATAAGGGTAATGAGTATAGTAATTGTCGTTCTATCGATCATATAAGCATAATATGGCTAATAATACGAGTTAGATTGATAATAATAAGAGGAATAAGTACAGTAATTGTCGTTCTATCGATCATATAAGCATAATGTGGCTAATAATATGAGTTCGATTGATAATAATAAGAGTAATAAGTAAAGTAATTGTCGTTCTATCGATCACATCGGCATAATATGGCTAATAATATGAGTTAGATTGATAATAATAAGAGTAATAAGTATAGTAAATGTCGTTCTATCGATCATATAAGCATAATATCGCTAATAATATGAGTTAGATTGATAATAATAAGAGTAATAAGTATAGTAATTGTCGTTCTATCGATCATATAAGCATAATATGGCTAATAATATGAGCTAGATTGATAATAATAAGAGTAATAAGTATAGTAATTGTCGTTCTATCGATCATATAAGCATAATATGGATAATAATATGAGTTAGATTGATAATAGTGAGTGTAATAAGTATAGTAATTGTCGTTCTATTGCTCATATAAGCATAATATGGCTAATAATATGAGTTAGATTGATAATAATAAGAGTAATAAGTATAGTAATTGTCGTTCTATCGATCATATAAGCATAATATGGCTAATAATATGAGTTAGATTGATAATAATAAGAGTAATAAGTACAGTAATTGTCGTTCTATCGATCATATAAGCATAATGTGGCTAATAATATGAGTTCGATTGATAATAATAAGAGTAATAAGTATAGTAATTGTCGTTCTATCGATCACATCTGCATAATATGGCTAATAATATGAGCTAGATTGATAATACTAAGAGTAGTGAGTATAGTAATTCTCGTTCTATCGATCATATAAGCATAATATGGCTAATAATATGGGTTAGATTGATAATAATAAGAGTAATAAGTATAGTAATTGTCGTTCTATCGATCATTTAAGCATAATATGGCTAATAATATGAGTTAGATTGATAATAATAAGAGTAATGAGTATAGGAATTGTCGTTCTATCGATCATATAAGCATAATATGGCTAATAATATGAGTTAGATTGATAATACTAAGAGTAGTGAGTATAGTAACTCTCGTTCTATCGATCATATATGCATAATATGGCTAATAATATGAGTTAGATTGATAATAATAAGGGTAATGAGTATAGTAATTGTCGTTCTATCGATCATATAAGCATAATATGGCTAATAATACGAGTTAGATTGATAATAATAAGAGGAATAAGTACAGTAATTGTCGTTCTATCGATCATATAAGCATAATGTGGCTAATAATATGAGTTCGATTGATAATAATAAGAGTAATAAGTATAGTAATTGTCGTTCTATCGATCACATCTGCATAATATGGTTAATAATATGAGTTAGATTGATAATAGTGAGTGTAATAAGTATAGTAATTGTCGTTCTATTGCTCATATAAGCATAATATGGCTAATAATATGAGTTAGATTGATAATAATAAGAGTAATGAGTATAGTAATTGTAGTTCTATCGATCATATAAGCATAATATGGCTAATAATATGAGTTAGATTGATAATAATAAGAGTAATAAGTACAGTAATTGTCGTTCTATCGATCATATAAGCATAATGTGGCTAATAATATGAGTTCGATTGATAATAATAAGAGTAATAAGTAAAGTAATTGTCGTTCTATCGATCACATCGGCATAATATGGCTAATAATATGAGTTAGATTGATAATAATAAGAGTAATAAGTATAGTAAATGTCGTTCTATCGATCATATAAGCATAATATCGCTAATAATATGAGTTAGATTGATAATAATAAGTGTAGTGAGTATAGTAATTGTCGTTCTATCGATCATATAAGCATAATATGGCTAATAATATGAGTTAGATTGATAATAATAAGAGTAATAAGTATAGTAATTGTCGTTCTTTCGATCATTTAAGCATAATATGGCTAATAATATGAGTTAGGTTAATAATAATAAGAGTAATAAGTATAGTAATTGTCGTTCTATCGATCATATAAGCATAATATGGCTAATAATATGAGCTAGATTGATAATAATAAGAGTAATAAGTATAGTAATTGTCGTTCTATCGATCATATAAGCATAATATGGATAATAATATGAGTTAGATTGATAATAGTGAGTGTAATAAGTATAGTAATTGTCGTTCTATTGCTCATATAAGCATAATATGGCTAATAATATGAGTTAGATTGATAATAGTAAGAGTAATAAGTATAGTAATTGTCGTTCTATCGATCATATAAGCATAATATGGCTAATAATATGAGCTAGATCGATAATACTAAGAGTAGTGAGTATAGTAATTGTCGTTCTATCGATCATATAAGCATAATATGGCTAATAATATGAGTTAGATTAATAATAATAAGAGTAATAAGTATAGTAATTGTCGTTCTATCGATCATATAAGCATAATATGGCTAATAATATGAGTTAGATTGATAATAGTAAGAGTAATAAGTATAATAATTGTCGTTCTGTCGATCAAATTAGCATAATATGGTTAATAATATGAGTTAGGTTGATAATAATAAGAGTAATAAGTATAGTAAATGTCGTGCTATCGATCATATCTCCATAATATGGTTAATAATATGAGTTAGATTGATAATAGTGAGTGTAATAAGTATCGTAATTGTCGTTCTGTCGATCATATAAACATAATATCGCTAATAATATGAGTTAGATTGATAATAATAAGTGGAGTGAGTATAGTAATTGTCGTTCTATCGATCATATAAGCATAATATGGCTAATAATATGAGTTAGGTTGATAATAATAAGAGTAATAAGTATAGTAATTGTCGTTCTATCGATCATATAAGCATAATAAGGCTAATAATATGAGTTAGATTGATAATACTAAGAGTAGTGATTATAGTAACTCTCGTTCTATCGATCATATATGCATAATATGGCTAATAATATGAGTTAGATTGATAATAATAAGAGTAATAAGTATAGTAATTGTCGTTCTATCGATCATATAAGCATAATATGGCTAATAATATGAGTTAGATTGATAATAATAAGAGTAATAAGTACAGTAATTGTCGTTCTATCGATCATATAAGCATAATGTGGCTAATAATATGAGTTCGATTGATAATAATAAGAGTAATAAGTATAGTAATTGTCGTTCTATCGATCACATCTGCATAATATGGCTAATAATATGAGCTAGATTGATAATACTAAGAGTAGTGAGTATAGTAATTCTCGTTCTATCGATCATATAAGCATAATATGGCTAATAATATGGGTTAGATTGATAATAATAAGAGTAATAAGTATAGTAATTGTCGTTCTATCGATCATTTAAGCATAATATGGCTAATAATATGAGTTAGATTGATAATAATAAGAGTAATGAGTATAGGAATTGTCGTTCTATCGATCATATAAGCATAATATGGCTAATAATATGAGTTAGATTGATAATACTAAGAGTAGTGAGTATAGTAACTCTCGTTCTATCGATCATATATGCATAATATGGCTAATAATATGAGTTAGATTGATAATAATAAGGGTAATGAGTATAGTAATTGTCGTTCTATCGATCATATAAGCATAATATGGCTAATAATACGAGTTAGATTGATAATAATAAGAGGAATAAGTACAGTAATTGTCGTTCTATCGATCATATAAGCATAATGTGGCTAATAATATGAGTTCGATTGATAATAATAAGAGTAATAAGTATAGTAATTGTCGTTCTATCGATCACATCTGCATAATATGGTTAATAATATGAGTTAGATTGATAATAGTGAGTGTAATAAGTATAGTAATTGTCGTTCTATTGCTCATATAAGCATAATATGGCTAATAATATGAGTTAGATTGATAATAATAAGAGTAATGAGTATAGTAATTGTAGTTCTATCGATCATATAAGCATAATATGGCTAATAATATGAGTTAGATTGATAATAATAAGAGTAATAAGTACAGTAATTGTCTTTCTATCGATCATATAAGCATAATATGGCTAATAATATGAGTTCGATTGATAATAATAAGAGTAATAAGTAAAGTAATTGTCGTTCTATCGATCACATCGGCATAATATGGCTAATAATATGAGTTAGATTGATAATAATAAGAGTAATAAGTATAGTAAATGTCGTTCTATCGATCATATAAGCATAATATCGCTAATAATATGAGTTAGATTGATAATAATAAGTGTAGTGAGTATAGTAATTGTCGTTCTATCGATCATATAAGCATAATATGGCTAATAATATGAGTTAGATTGATAATAATAAGAGTAATAAGTATAGTAATTGTCGTTCTATCGATCATTTAAGCATAATATGGCTAATAATATGAGTTAGGTTAATAATAATAAGAGTAATAAGTATAGTAATTGTCGTTCTATCGATCATATAAGCATAATATGGCTAATAATATGAGCTAGATTGATAATAATAAGAGTAATAAGTATAGTAATTGCCGTTCTATCGATCATATAAGCATAATATGGATAATAATATGAGTTAGATTGATAATAGTGAGTGTAATAAGTATAGTAATTGTCGTTCTATTGCTCATATAAGCATAATATGGCTAATAATATGAGTTAGATTGATAATAGTAAGAGTAATAAGTATAGTAATTGTCGTTCTATCGATCATATAAGCATAATATGGCTAATAATATGAGTTAGATTGATAATAATAAGAGTAATAAGTACAGTAATTGTCGTTCTATAGATCATATAAGCATAATATGGCTAATAATATGAGTTCGATTGATAATAACAAGAGTAATAAGTATAGTAATTGTCGTTCTATCGATCACATCTGCATAATATGGTTAATAATATGAGTTAGGTTGATAATAATAAGAGTAATAAGTATAGTAATTGTCGTTCTATCGATCATATAAGCATAATATGGCTAATAATATGAGCTAGATTGATAATAATAAGAGTAATAAGTATAGTAATTGTCGTTCTATCGATCATATAAGCATAATATGGATAATAATATGAGTTAGATTGATAATAGTGAGTGTAATAAGTATAGTAATTGTCGTTCTATTGCTCATATAAGCATAATATGGCTAATAATATGAGTTAGATTGATAATAATAAGAGTAATGAGTATAGTAATTGTAGTTCTATCGATCATATAAGCATAATATGGCTAATAATATGAGTTAGATTGATAATAATAAGAGTAATAAGTACAGTAATTGTCTTTCTATCGATCATATAAGCATAATATGGCTAATAATATGAGTTCGATTGATAATAATAAGAGTAATAAGTAAAGTAATTGTCGTTCTAACGATCACATCGGCATAATATGGCTAAAAATATGAGTTAGATTGATAATAATAAGAGTAATAAGTATAGTAAATGTCGTTCTATCGATCATAT
>NW_027474662.1:0-32777 GCF_050947335.1 Megachile rotundata | reverse complement strand
TATGCTTAAATGATCGATAGAACGACAATTACTATACTTATTACTCTTATTATTATGAATCTAACTCATATTATTAACCATATTATGCAGATATGATCGATAGAGCTACAATTACTATACCCATTACTCTTATTATTATCAATCTAACTCATATTATTAGCCATATTATGCTTATATGATCGATAGAACGACAATTACTGTACTTACTACTCTTATCATTATCGATCTAACTCATATTATTAGCCATATTATGCTTATATGATCGATAGAACGACAATTACTATACTTATTACTCTTATTATTATCAATCTAACTCATATTATTAGCCATATTATGCTTAAATGATCGATAGAACGACAATTACTATACTTATTACTCTTATTATTATCAATCTAACTCATATTATTAGCCATATTATGCTTAAATGATCGATAGAACGACAATTACTATACTTATTACTCTTATTATTATCAAGCTAACTCATATTATTAGCCATATTATGCTTATATGATCGACAGAACGGCAATTACTATACTTATTATTCTTATTTTTATCAACCTAACTCATATTATTAGCCATATTATGCTTAAGTGATCGATAGAACGACAATTACTGTACTTATTACTCTTATTATTATTAATCTAACTCATATTATTAGCCATATTATGCTTAAATGATCGATAGAACGACAATTACTATACTTATTACTCTTATTATTATCAAGCTAACTCATATTATTAGCCATGTTATGCTTATATGATCGATAGAACGACAATTACTATACTTATTACTCTTATTATTATGAATCTAACTCATATTATTAACCATATCATGCAGATATGATCGATAGAACTACAATTACTATACTCATTACTCTTATTATTATCAATCTAACTCAAATTATTAGCCATATTATGCTTAAATGATCGATAGAACGACAATTACTATACTTATTACTCTTATTATTATCAAGCTAACTCATATTATTAGCCATATTATGCTTATATGATCGACAGAACGACAATTACTATACTTATTATTCTTATTTTTATCAACATAACTCATATTATTAGCCATATTATGCTTAAATGATCGATAGAACGACAATTACTATACTTATTACTCTTATTATTATTAATCTAACTCATATTATTAGCCATATTATGCTTAAATGATCGATAGAACGACAATTACTATACTTATTACTCTTATTATTATCAAGCTAACTCATATTATTAGCCATGTTATGCTTATATGATCGATAGAACGACAATTACTATACTTATTACTCTTATTATTATGAATCTAACTCATATTATTAACCATATTATGCAGATATGATCGATAGAACTACAATTACTATACTCATTACTCTTATTATTATCAATCTAACTCATATTATTAGCCATATTATGCTTAAATGATCGATAGAACGACAATTACTATACTTATTACTCTTATTATTATCAAGCTAACTCATATTATTAGCCATATTATGCTTATATGATCGACAGAACGACAATTACTATACTTATTATTCTTATTTTTATCAACCTAACTCATATTATTAGCCATATTATGCTTAAATGATCGATAGAACGACAATTACTATACTTATTACTCTTATTATTATCAATCTAACTCATATTATTAGCCATATTATGCTTAAATGATCGATAGAACGACAATTACTATACTTATTACTCTTATTATTATCAAGCTAACTCATATTATTAGCCACATTATGCTTATATGATCGACAGAACGACAATTACTATACTCATTATTCTTATTTTTATCAACCTAACTCATATTATTAGCCATATTATGCTTAAATGATCGATAGAACGACAATTACTATACTTATTACTCTTATTATTATTAATCTAACTCATATTATTAGCCATATTATGCTTAAATGATCGATAGAACGACAATTACTATACTTATTACTCTTATTATTATCAAGCTAACTCATATTATTAGCCATGTTATGCTTATATGATCGATAGAACGACAATTACTATACTTATTACTCTTATTATTATGAATCTAACTCATATTATTAGCCATATTATGCTTATATGATCGATAGAACGACAATTACTATACTTATTACTCTTATTATTATCAATCTAACTCATATTATTAGCCATATTATGCTTAAATGGTCGATAGAACGACAATTACTATACTTATTACTCTTATTATTATCAATCTTACTCATATTATTAGCCATATTATTCTTAAATGATCGATAGAACGACAATTACTATACCTATTACTCATACTATTATCAATCTAACTCATATTATTAGCCATATTATGCTTATATGATCGATAGAACGACAAGTACTATACTTATTACTCTTATTATTATCAATCTAACTCATATTATTAGCCATATTATGCTTATATGATCGATAGAACGACAATTACTATACTTATTACTCTTATTATTATCAATCTAACTCATATTATTAGCCATATTATGATTATATGATCGATAGAACGACAAGTACTATACTTATTACTCTTATTATTATCAATCTAACTCATATTATTAGCCATATCATGCTTATATGATCGACAGAACGACAATTACTATACTTATTATTCTTATTTTTGTCAACCTAACTCATATTATTAGCCATATTATGCTTAAATGATCGGTAGAACGACAATTACTATACTTATTACTCTTATTATTGTGAATCTAACTCATATTATTAGCCATATTATGCTTATATGATCGACAGAACGGCAATTACTATACTTATTATTCTTATTTTTATCAACCTAACTCATATTATTAGCCATATTATGCTTAAATGATCGATGGAACGACAATTACTATACTTATTACTCTTATTATTATTAATCTAACTCATATTATTAGCCATATTATGCTTAAATGATCGATAGAACGACAATTACTATACTTATTACTCTTATTATTATCAAGCTAACTCATATTATTAGCCATGTTATGCTTATATGATCGATAGAACGACAATTACTATACTTATTACTCTCATTATTATGAATCTAACTCATATTATTAGCCATATTATGCTTATATGATCGACAGAACGACAATTACTATACTTATTATTCTTATTTTTATCAACCTAACTCATATTATTAGCCATATTATGCTTAAATGATCGATAGAACGACAATTACTATACTTATTACTCTTATTATTATCAATCTAACTCATATTATTAGCCATATTATGCTTAAATGATCGATAGAACGACAATTACTATACTTATTACTCTTATTATTATCAAGCTAACTCATATTATTAGCCACATTATGCTTATATGATCGACAGAACGATAATTACTATACTCATTATTCTTATTTTTATCAACCTAACTCATATTATTAGCCATATTATGCTTAAATGATCGATAGAACGACAATTACTATACTTATTACTCTTATTATTATGAATCTAACTCATATTATTAACCATATTATGCAGATATGATCGATAGAACTACAATTACTATACTTATTACACTCACTATTATCAATCTAACTCATATTATTAACAATATTATGCAGATATGATCGATAGCACGACATTTACTATACTTATTACTCCTATTATTATCAACCTAACTCATATTATCAGCCATATTATGCTTATATGATCGATAGAACGACAATTACTATACTTATTACTCTTATTATTATCAATCTAACTCATATTATTAGCCATATTATGCTTATATGATCGATAGAACGACAATTACTGTACTTACTACTCTTATCATTATCGATCTAACTCATATTTTTAGCCATATTATGCTTATATGATCGATAGAACGACAATTACTATACTTATTACTCTTATTATTATCAATCTAACTCATATTATTAGCCATATTATGCTTAAATGATCGATAGAACGACAATTACTATACTTATTACTCTTATTATTATCAAGCTAACTCATATTATTAGCCACATTATGCTTATATGATCGACAGAACGATAATTACTATACTCATTATTCTTATTTTTATCAACCTAACTCATATTATTAGCCATATTATGCTTAAATGATCGATAGAACGACAATTACTATACCTATTACTCTTATTATTATGAATCTAACTCATATTATTAACCATATTATGCAGATATGATCGATAGAACTACAATTACTATACTTATTACACTCACTATTATCAATCTAACTCATATTATTAACAATATTATGCAGATATGATCGATAGCACGACATTTACTATACTTATTACTCCTATTATTATCAACCTAACTCATATTATCAGCCATATTATGCTTATATGATCGATAGAACGACAATTACTATACTTATTACTCTTATTATTATCAATCTAACTCATATTATTAGCCATATTATGCTTATATGATCGATAGAACGACAATTACTGTACTTACTACTCTTATCATTATCGATCTAACTCATATTTTTAGCCATATTATGCTTATATGATCGATAGAACGACAATTACTATACTTATTACTCTTATTATTATCAATCTAACTCATATTATTAGCCATATTATGCTTAAATGATCGATAGAACGACAATTACTATACTTATTACTCTTATTATTATCAATCTAACTCATATTACTAGCCATATTATGCTTAAATGATCGATAGAACGACAATTACTATACTTATTACTCTTATTATTATCAATCTAACTCATATTATTAGCCATATTATGCTTATATGATCGATAGAACGACAATTACTATACTCACTACTCTTATTATTATCAATCTAACTCATATTATTAGCCATATTATGCTTATATGATCGACAGAACGACAATTACTGTACTTATTACACTTACTATTATCAATCTAACTCATATTATTAGCCATATTATGCTTATATGATCGATAGAACGACAATTACTATACCTATTACTCATACTATTATCAATCTAACTCATATTATTAGCCATATTATTCTTATATGATCGATAGAACGACAAGTACTATACTTATTACTCTTATTATTATCAATCTAACTCATATTATTAGCCATATCATGCTTATATGATCGACAGAACGACAATTACTATACTTATTATTCTTATTTTTATCAACCTAACTCATATTATTAGCCATATTATGCTTAAATGATCGATAGAACGACAATTACTATACTTATTACTCTTATTATTATGAATCTAACTCATATTATTAACCATATTATGCAGATATGATCGATAGAACTACAATTACTATACTTATTACACTCACTATTATCAATCTAACTCATATTATTAACAATATTATGCAGATATGATCGATAGCACGACATTTACTATACTTATTACTCCTATTATTATCAACCTAACTCATATTATCAGCCATATTATGCTTATATGATCGATAGAACGACAATTACTATACTCATTACTCTTATTATTATCAACCTAACTCATATTATTAGCCATATTATGCTTAAATGATCGATAGAACGACAATTACTATACTTATTACTCTTATTATTATTAATCTAACTCATATTATTAGCCATATTATGCTTAAATGATCGATAGAACGACAATTACTATACTTATTACTCTTATTATTATCAAGCTAACTCATATTATTAGCCATGTTATGCTTATATGATCGATAGAACGACAATTACTATACTTATTACTCTTATTATTATGAATCTAACTCATATTATTAACCATATTATGCAGATATGATCGATAGAACTACAATTACTATACCCATTACTCTTATTATTATCAATCTAACTCATATTATTAGCCATATTATGCTTATATGATCGATAGAACGACAATTACTGTACTTACAACTCTTATCATTATCGATCTAACTCATATTATTAGCCATATTATGCTTATATGATCGATAGAACGACAATTACTATACTTATTACTCTTATTATTATCAAACTAACTCATATTATTAGCCATATTATGCTTAAATGGTCGATAGAACGACAATTACTATACTTATTACTCTTATTATTATCAATCTTACTCATATTATTAGCCATATTATGCTTAAATGATCGATAGAACGACAATTACTATACCTATTACTCATACTATTATCAATCTAACTCATATTATTAGCCATATTATGCTTATATGATCGATAGAACGACAAGTACTATACTTATTACTCTTATTATTATCAATCTAACTCATATTATTAGCCGTATTATGCTTATATGATCGATAGAACGACAATTACTATACTTATTACTCTTATTATTATCAATCTAACTCATATTATTAGCCATATTATGATTATATGATCGATAGAACGACAAGTACTATACTTATTACTCTTATTATTATCAATCTAACTCATATTATTAGCCATATCATGCTTATATGATCGACAGAACGACAATTACTATACTTATTATTCTTATTTTTATCAACCTAACTCATATTATTAGCCATATTATGCTTAAATGATCGATAGAACGACAATTACTATACTTATTACTCTTATTATTATGAATCTAACTCATATTATTAACCATATTATGCAGATATGATCGATAGAGCTACAATTACTATACCCATTACTCTTATTATTATCAATCTAACTCATATTATTAGCCATATTATGCTTATATGATCGATAGAACGACAATTACTGTACTTACTACTCTTATCATTATCGATCTAACTCATATTATTAGCCATATTATGCTTATATGATCGATAGAACGACAATTACTATACTTATTACTCTTATTATTATCAATCTAACTCATATTATTAGCCATATTATGCTTAAATGATCGATAGAACGACAATTACTATACTTATTACTCTTATTATTATCAATCTAACTCATATTATTAGCCATATTATGCTTAAATGATCGATAGAACGACAATTACTATACTTATTACTCTTATTATTATCAAGCTAACTCATATTATTAGCCATATTATGCTTATATGATCGACAGAACGGCAATTACTATACTTATTATTCTTATTTTTATCAACCTAACTCATATTATTAGCCATATTATGCTTAAATGATCGATAGAACGACAATTACTATACTTATTACTCTTATTATTATTAATCTAACTCATATTATTAGCCATATTATGCTTAAATGATCGATAGAACGACAATTACTATACTTATTACTCTTATTATTATCAAGCTAACTCATATTATTAGCCATGTTATGCTTATATGATCGATAGAACGACAATTACTATACTTATTACTCTTATTATTATGAATCTAACTCATATTATTAACCATATTATGCAGATATGATCGATAGAACTACAATTACTATACTCATTACTCTTATTATTATCAATCTAACTCATATTATTAGCCATATTATGCTTAAATGATCGATAGAACGACAATTACTATACTTATTACTCTTATTATTATCAAGCTAACTCATATTATTAGCCATATTATGCTTATATGATCGACAGAACGACAATTACTATACTTATTATTCTAATTTTTATCAACCTAACTCATATTATTAGCCATATTATGCTTAAATGATCGATAGAACGACAATTACTATACTTATTACTCTTATTATTATCAATCTAACTCATATTATTAGCCATATTATGCTTAAATGATCGATAGAACGACAATTACTATACTCATTACTCTTATTATTATCAAGCTAACTCATATTATTAGCCATATTATGCTTAAATGATCGATAGAACGACAATTACTATACTTATTACTCTTATTATTATTAATCTAACTCATATTATTAGCCATATTATGCTTAAATGATCGATAGAACGACAATTACTATACTTATTACTCTTATTATTATCAAGCTAACTCATATTATTAGCCACATTATGCTTATATGATCGACAGAACGACAATTACTATACTCATTATTCTTATTTTTATCAACCTAACTCATATTATTAGCCATATTATGCTTATATGATCGACAGAACGACAATTACTGTACTTATTACACTTACTATTATCAATCTAACTCATATTATTAGCCATATTATGCTTATATGATCGATAGAACGACAATTACTATACCTATTACTCATACTATTATCAATCTAACTCATATTATTAGCCATATTATTCTTATATGATCGATAGAACGACAAGTACTATACTTATTACTCTTATTATTATCAATCTAACTCATATTATTAGCCATATCATGCTTATATGATCGACAGAACGACAATTACTATACTTATTATTCTTATTTTTATCAACCTAACTCATATTATTAGCCATATTATGCTTAAATGATCGATAGAACGACAATTACTATACTTATTACTCTTATTATTATGAATCTAACTCATATTATTAACCATATTATGCAGATATGATCGATAGAACTACAATTACTATACTTATTACACTCACTATTATCAATCTAACTCATATTATTAACAATATTATGCAGATATGATCGATAGCACGACATTTACTATACTTATTACTCCTATTATTATCAACCTAACTCATATTATCAGCCATATTATGCTTATATGATCGATAGAACGACAATTACTATACTCATTACTCTTATTATTATCAACCTAACTCATATTATTAGCCATATTATGCTTAAATGATCGATAGAACGACAATTACTATACTTATTACTCTTATTATTATTAATCTAACTCATATTATTAGCCATATTATGCTTAAATGATCGATAGAACGACAATTACTATACTTATTACTCTTATTATTATCAAGCTAACTCATATTATTAGCCATGTTATGCTTATATGATCGATAGAACGACAATTACTATACTTATTACTCTTATTATTATGAATCTAACTCATATTATTAACCATATTATGCAGATATGATCGATAGAACTACAATTACTATACCCATTACTCTTATTATTATCAATCTAACTCATATTATTAGCCATATTATGCTTATATGATCGATAGAACGACAATTACTGTACTTACAACTCTTATCATTATCGATCTAACTCATATTATTAGCCATATTATGCTTATATGATCGATAGAACGACAATTACTATACTTATTACTCTTATTATTATCAAACTAACTCATATTATTAGCCATATTATGCTTAAATGGTCGATAGAACGACAATTACTATACTTATTACTCTTATTATTATCAATCTTACTCATATTATTAGCCATATTATGCTTAAATGATCGATAGAACGACAATTACTATACCTATTACTCATACTATTATCAATCTAACTCATATTATTAGCCATATTATGCTTATATGATCGATAGAACGACAAGTACTATACTTATTACTCTTATTATTATCAATCTAACTCATATTATTAGCCGTATTATGCTTATATGATCGATAGAACGACAATTACTATACTTATTACTCTTATTATTATCAATCTAACTCATATTATTAGCCATATTATGATTATATGATCGATAGAACGACAAGTACTATACTTATTACTCTTATTATTATCAATCTAACTCATATTATTAGCCATATCATGCTTATATGATCGACAGAACGATAATTACTATACTCATTATTCTTATTTTTATCAACCTAACTCATATTATTAGCCATATTATGCTTAAATGATCGATAGAACGACAATTACTATACTTATTACTCTTATTATTATGAATCTAACTCATATTATTAACCATATTATGCAGATATGATCGATAGAACTACAATTACTATACTTATTACACTCACTATTATCAATCTAACTCATATTATTAACAATATTATGCAGATATGATCGATAGCACGACATTTACTATACTTATTACTCCTATTATTATCAACCTAACTCATATTATCAGCCATATTATGCTTATATGATCGATAGAACGACAATTACTATACTTATTACTCTTATTATTATCAATCTAACTCATATTATTAGCCATATTATGCTTATATGATCGACAGAACGACAATTACTATACTTATTATTCTTATTTTTATCAACCTAACTCATATTATTAGCCATATTATGCTTAAATGATCGATAGAACGACAATTACTATACTTATTACTCTTATTATTATCAATCTAACTCATATTATTAGCCATATTATGCTTAAATGATCGATAGAACGACAATTACTATACTTATTACTCTTATTATTATCAAGCTAACTCATATTATTAGCCACATTATGCTTATATGATCGACAGAACGATAATTACTATACTCATTATTCTTATTTTTATCAACCTAACTCATATTATTAGCCATATTATGCTTAAATGATCGATAGAACGACAATTACTATACTTATTACTCTTATTATTATGAATCTAACTCATATTATTAACCATATTATGCAGATATGATCGATAGAACTACAATTACTATACTTATTACACTCACTATTATCAATCTAACTCATATTATTAACAATATTATGCAGATATGATCGATAGCACGACATTTACTATACTTATTACTCCTATTATTATCAACCTAACTCATATTATCAGCCATATTATGCTTATATGATCGATAGAACGACAATTACTATACTTATTACTCTTATTATTATCAATCTAACTCATATTATTAGCCATATTATGCTTATATGATCGATAGAACGACAATTACTGTACTTACTACTCTTATCATTATCGATCTAACTCATATTTTTAGCCATATTATGCTTATATGATCGATAGAACGACAATTACTATACTTATTACTCTTATTATTATCAATCTAACTCATATTATTAGCCATATTATGCTTAAATGATCGATAGAACGACAATTACTATACTTATTACTCTTATTATTATCAAGCTAACTCATATTATTAGCCACATTATGCTTATATGATCGACAGAACGATAATTACTATACTCATTATTCTTATTTTTATCAACCTAACTCATATTATTAGCCATATTATGCTTAAATGATCGATAGAACGACAATTACTATACCTATTACTCTTATTATTATGAATCTAACTCATATTATTAACCATATTATGCAGATATGATCGATAGAACTACAATTACTATACTTATTACACTCACTATTATCAATCTAACTCATATTATTAACAATATTATGCAGATATGATCGATAGCACGACATTTACTATACTTATTACTCCTATTATTATCAACCTAACTCATATTATCAGCCATATTATGCTTATATGATCGATAGAACGACAATTACTATACTTATTACTCTTATTATTATCAATCTAACTCATATTATTAGCCATATTATGCTTATATGATCGATAGAACGACAATTACTGTACTTACTACTCTTATCATTATCGATCTAACTCATATTTTTAGCCATATTATGCTTATATGATCGATAGAACGACAATTACTATACTTATTACTCTTATTATTATCAATCTAACTCATATTATTAGCCATATTATGCTTAAATGATCGATAGAACGACAATTACTATACTTATTACTCTTATTATTATCAATCTAACTCATATTACTAGCCATATTATGCTTAAATGATCGATAGAACGACAATTACTATACTTATTACTCTTATTATTATCAATCTAACTCATATTATTAGCCATATTATGCTTATATGATCGATAGAACGACAATTACTATACTCACTACTCTTATTATTATCAATCTAACTCATATTATTAGCCATATTATGCTTATATGATCGACAGAACGACAATTACTGTACTTATTACACTTACTATTATCAATCTAACTCATATTATTAGCCATATTATGCTTATATGATCGATAGAACGACAATTACTATACCTATTACTCATACTATTATCAATCTAACTCATATTATTAGCCATATTATTCTTATATGATCGATAGAACGACAAGTACTATACTTATTACTCTTATTATTATCAATCTAACTCATATTATTAGCCATATCATGCTTATATGATCGACAGAACGACAATTACTATACTTATTATTCTTATTTTTATCAACCTAACTCATATTATTAGCCATATTATGCTTAAATGATCGATAGAACGACAATTACTATACTTATTACTCTTATTATTATGAATCTAACTCATATTATTAACCATATTATGCAGATATGATCGATAGAACTACAATTACTATACTTATTACACTCACTATTATCAATCTAACTCATATTATTAACAATATTATGCAGATATGATCGATAGCACGACATTTACTATACTTATTACTCCTATTATTATCAACCTAACTCATATTATCAGCCATATTATGCTTATATGATCGATAGAACGACAATTACTATACTCATTACTCTTATTATTATCAACCTAACTCATATTATTAGCCATATTATGCTTAAATGATCGATAGAACGACAATTACTATACTTATTACTCTTATTATTATTAATCTAACTCATATTATTAGCCATATTATGCTTAAATGATCGATAGAACGACAATTACTATACTTATTACTCTTATTATTATCAAGCTAACTCATATTATTAGCCATGTTATGCTTATATGATCGATAGAACGACAATTACTATACTTATTACTCTTATTATTATGAATCTAACTCATATTATTAACCATATTATGCAGATATGATCGATAGAACTACAATTACTATACCCATTACTCTTATTATTATCAATCTAACTCATATTATTAGCCATATTATGCTTATATGATCGATAGAACGACAATTACTGTACTTACAACTCTTATCATTATCGATCTAACTCATATTATTAGCCATATTATGCTTATATGATCGATAGAACGACAATTACTATACTTATTACTCTTATTATTATCAAACTAACTCATATTATTAGCCATATTATGCTTAAATGGTCGATAGAACGACAATTACTATACTTATTACTCTTATTATTATCAATCTTACTCATATTATTAGCCATATTATGCTTAAATGATCGATAGAACGACAATTACTATACCTATTACTCATACTATTATCAATCTAACTCATATTATTAGCCATATTATGCTTATATGATCGATAGAACGACAAGTACTATACTTATTACTCTTATTATTATCAATCTAACTCATATTATTAGCCGTATTATGCTTATATGATCGATAGAACGACAATTACTATACTTATTACTCTTATTATTATCAATCTAACTCATATTATTAGCCATATTATGATTATATGATCGATAGAACGACAAGTACTATACTTATTACTCTTATTATTATCAATCTAACTCATATTATTAGCCATATCATGCTTATATGATCGACAGAACGACAATTACTATACTTATTATTCTTATTTTTATCAACCTAACTCATATTATTAGCCATATTATGCTTAAATGATCGATAGAACGACAATTACTATACTTATTACTCTTATTATTATGAATCTAACTCATATTATTAACCATATTATGCAGATATGATCGATAGAGCTACAATTACTATACCCATTACTCTTATTATTATCAATCTAACTCATATTATTAGCCATATTATGCTTATATGATCGATAGAACGACAATTACTGTACTTACTACTCTTATCATTATCGATCTAACTCATATTATTAGCCATATTATGCTTATATGATCGATAGAACGACAATTACTATACTTATTACTCTTATTATTATCAATCTAACTCATATTATTAGCCATATTATGCTTAAATGATCGATAGAACGACAATTACTATACTTATTACTCTTATTATTATCAATCTAACTCATATTATTAGCCATATTATGCTTAAATGATCGATAGAACGACAATTACTATACTTATTACTCTTATTATTATCAAGCTAACTCATATTATTAGCCATATTATGCTTATATGATCGACAGAACGGCAATTACTATACTTATTATTCTTATTTTTATCAACCTAACTCATATTATTAGCCATATTATGCTTAAATGATCGATAGAACGACAATTACTATACTTATTACTCTTATTATTATTAATCTAACTCATATTATTAGCCATATTATGCTTAAATGATCGATAGAACGACAATTACTATACTTATTACTCTTATTATTATCAAGCTAACTCATATTATTAGCCATGTTATGCTTATATGATCGATAGAACGACAATTACTATACTTATTACTCTTATTATTATGAATCTAACTCATATTATTAACCATATTATGCAGATATGATCGATAGAACTACAATTACTATACTCATTACTCTTATTATTATCAATCTAACTCATATTATTAGCCATATTATGCTTAAATGATCGATAGAACGACAATTACTATACTTATTACTCTTATTATTATCAAGCTAACTCATATTATTAGCCATATTATGCTTATATGATCGACAGAACGACAATTACTATACTTATTATTCTAATTTTTATCAACCTAACTCATATTATTAGCCATATTATGCTTAAATGATCGATAGAACGACAATTACTATACTTATTACTCTTATTATTATCAATCTAACTCATATTATTAGCCATATTATGCTTAAATGATCGATAGAACGACAATTACTATACTCATTACTCTTATTATTATCAAGCTAACTCATATTATTAGCCATATTATGCTTAAATGATCGATAGAACGACAATTACTATACTTATTACTCTTATTATTATTAATCTAACTCATATTATTAGCCATATTATGCTTAAATGATCGATAGAACGACAATTACTATACTTATTACTCTTATTATTATCAAGCTAACTCATATTATTAGCCACATTATGCTTATATGATCGACAGAACGACAATTACTATACTCATTATTCTTATTTTTATCAACCTAACTCATATTATTAGCCATATTATGCTTATATGATCGACAGAACGACAATTACTGTACTTATTACACTTACTATTATCAATCTAACTCATATTATTAGCCATATTATGCTTATATGATCGATAGAACGACAATTACTATACCTATTACTCATACTATTATCAATCTAACTCATATTATTAGCCATATTATTCTTATATGATCGATAGAACGACAAGTACTATACTTATTACTCTTATTATTATCAATCTAACTCATATTATTAGCCATATCATGCTTATATGATCGACAGAACGACAATTACTATACTTATTATTCTTATTTTTATCAACCTAACTCATATTATTAGCCATATTATGCTTAAATGATCGATAGAACGACAATTACTATACTTATTACTCTTATTATTATGAATCTAACTCATATTATTAACCATATTATGCAGATATGATCGATAGAACTACAATTACTATACTTATTACACTCACTATTATCAATCTAACTCATATTATTAACAATATTATGCAGATATGATCGATAGCACGACATTTACTATACTTATTACTCCTATTATTATCAACCTAACTCATATTATCAGCCATATTATGCTTATATGATCGATAGAACGACAATTACTATACTCATTACTCTTATTATTATCAACCTAACTCATATTATTAGCCATATTATGCTTAAATGATCGATAGAACGACAATTACTATACTTATTACTCTTATTATTATTAATCTAACTCATATTATTAGCCATATTATGCTTAAATGATCGATAGAACGACAATTACTATACTTATTACTCTTATTATTATCAAGCTAACTCATATTATTAGCCATGTTATGCTTATATGATCGATAGAACGACAATTACTATACTTATTACTCTTATTATTATGAATCTAACTCATATTATTAACCATATTATGCAGATATGATCGATAGAACTACAATTACTATACCCATTACTCTTATTATTATCAATCTAACTCATATTATTAGCCATATTATGCTTATATGATCGATAGAACGACAATTACTGTACTTACAACTCTTATCATTATCGATCTAACTCATATTATTAGCCATATTATGCTTATATGATCGATAGAACGACAATTACTATACTTATTACTCTTATTATTATCAAACTAACTCATATTATTAGCCATATTATGCTTAAATGGTCGATAGAACGACAATTACTATACTTATTACTCTTATTATTATCAATCTTACTCATATTATTAGCCATATTATGCTTAAATGATCGATAGAACGACAATTACTATACCTATTACTCATACTATTATCAATCTAACTCATATTATTAGCCATATTATGCTTATATGATCGATAGAACGACAAGTACTATACTTATTACTCTTATTATTATCAATCTAACTCATATTATTAGCCGTATTATGCTTATATGATCGATAGAACGACAATTACTATACTTATTACTCTTATTATTATCAATCTAACTCATATTATTAGCCATATTATGATTATATGATCGATAGAACGACAAGTACTATACTTATTACTCTTATTATTATCAATCTAACTCATATTATTAGCCATATCATGCTTATATGATCGACAGAACGACAATTACTATACTTATTATTCTTATTTTTATCAACCTAACTCATATTATTAGCCATATTATGCTTAAATGATCGATAGAACGACAATTACTATACTTATTACTCTTATTATTATGAATCTAACTCATATTATTAACCATATTATGCAGATATGATCGATAGAACTACAATTACTATACTTATTACACTCACTATTATCAATCTAACTCATATTATTAACAATATTATGCAGATATGATCGATAGCACGACATTTACTATACTTATTACTCCTATTATTATCAACCTAACTCATATTATCAGCCATATTATGCTTATATGATCGATAGAACGACAATTACTATACTCATTACTCTTATTATTATCAACCTAACTCATATTATTAGCCATATTATGCTTAAATGATCGATAGAACGACAATTACTATACTTATTACTCTTATTATTATTAATCTAACTCATATTATTAGCCATATTATGCTTAAATGATCGATAGAACGACAATTACTATACTTATTACTCTTATTATTATCAAGCTAACTCATATTATTAGCCATGTTATGCTTATATGATCGATAGAACGACAATTACTATACTTATTACTCTTATTATTATGAATCTAACTCATATTATTAACCATATTATGCAGATATGATCGATAGAACTACAATTACTATACCCATTACTCTTATTATTATCAATCTAACTCATATTATTAGCCATATTATGCTTATATGATCGATAGAACGACAATTACTGTACTTACAACTCTTATCATTATCGATCTAACTCATATTATTAGCCATATTATGCTTATATGATCGATAGAACGACAATTACTATACTTATTACTCTTATTATTATCAAACTAACTCATATTATTAGCCATATTATGCTTAAATGGTCGATAGAACGACAATTACTATACTTATTACTCTTATTATTATCAATCTTACTCATATTATTAGCCATATTATGCTTAAATGATCGATAGAACGACAATTACTATACCTATTACTCATACTATTATCAATCTAACTCATATTATTAGCCATATTATGCTTATATGATCGATAGAACGACAAGTACTATACTTATTACTCTTATTATTATCAATCTAACTCATATTATTAGCCGTATTATGCTTATATGATCGATAGAACGACAATTACTATACTTATTACTCTTATTATTATCAATCTAACTCATATTATTAGCCATATTATGATTATATGATCGATAGAACGACAAGTACTATACTTATTACTCTTATTATTATCAATCTAACTCATATTATTAGCCATATCATGCTTATATGATCGACAGAACGACAATTACTATACTTATTATTCTTATTTTTATCAACCTAACTCATATTATTAGCCATATTATGCTTAAATGATCGATAGAACGACAATTACTATACTTATTACTCTTATTATTATGAATCTAACTCATATTATTAACCATATTATGCAGATATGATCGATAGAGCTACAATTACTATACCCATTACTCTTATTATTATCAATCTAACTCATATTATTAGCCATATTATGCTTATATGATCGATAGAACGACAATTACTGTACTTATTACTCTTATTATTATCGATCTAACTCATATTATTAGCCATATTATGCTTATATGATCGACAGAACGACAATTACTATACTTATTATTCTTATTTTTATCAACCTAACTCATATTATTAGCCATATTATGCTTAAATGATCGATAGAACGACAATTACTATACTTATTACTCTTATTATTATGAATCTAACTCATATTATTAACCATATTATGCAGATATGATCGATAGAGCTACAATTACTATACCCATTACTCTTATTATTATCAATCTAACTCATATTATTAGCCATATTATGCTTATATGATCGATAGAACGACAATTACTGTACTTACTACTCTTATCATTATCGATCTAACTCATATTATTAGCCATATTATGCTTATATGATCGATAGAACGACAATTACTATACTTATTACTCTTATTATTATCAATCTAACTCATATTATTAGCCATATTATGCTTAAATGATCGATAGAACGACAATTACTATACTTATTACTCTTATTATTATCAATCTAACTCATATTATTAGCCATATTATGCTTAAATGATCGATAGAACGACAATTACTATACTTATTACTCTTATTATTATCAAGCTAACTCATATTATTAGCCATATTATGCTTATATGATCGACAGAACGGCAATTACTATACTTATTATTCTTATTTTTATCAACCTAACTCATATTATTAGCCATATTATGCTTAAATGATCGATAGAACGACAATTACTATACTTATTACTCTTATTATTATTAATCTAACTCATATTATTAGCCATATTATGCTTAAATGATCGATAGAACGACAATTACTATACTTATTACTCTTATTATTATCAAGCTAACTCATATTATTAGCCATGTTATGCTTATATGATCGATAGAACGACAATTACTATACTTATTACTCTTATTATTATGAATCTAACTCATATTATTAACCATATTATGCAGATATGATCGATAGAACTACAATTACTATACTCATTACTCTTATTATTATCAATCTAACTCATATTATTAGCCATATTATGCTTAAATGATCGATAGAACGACAATTACTATACTTATTACTCTTATTATTATCAAGCTAACTCATATTATTAGCCATATTATGCTTATATGATCGACAGAACGACAATTACTATACTTATTATTCTTATTTTTATCAACCTAACTCATATTATTAGCCATATTATGCTTAAATGATCGATAGAACGACAATTACTATACTTATTACTCTTATTATTATTAATCTAACTCATATTATTAGCCATATTATGCTTAAATGATCGATAGAACGACAATTACTATACTTATTACTCTTATTATTATCAAGCTAACTCATATTATTAGCCATGTTATGCTTATATGATCGATAGAACGACAATTACTATACTTATTACTCTTATTATTATGAATCTAACTCATATTATTAACCATATTATGCAGATATGATCGATAGAACTACAATTACTATACTCATTACTCTTATTATTATCAATCTAACTCATATTATTAGCCATATTATGCTTAAATGATCGATAGAACGACAATTACTATACTTATTACTCTTATTATTATCAAGCTAACTCATATTATTAGCCATATTATGCTTATATGATCGACAGAACGACAATTACTATACTTATTATTCTAATTTTTATCAACCTAACTCATATTATTAGCCATATTATGCTTAAATGATCGATAGAACGACAATTACTATACTTATTACTCTTATTATTATCAATCTAACTCATATTATTAGCCATATTATGCTTATATGATCGATAGAACGACAATTACTATACTTATTACTCTTATTATTATCAATCTAACTCATATTATTAGCCATATTATGATTATATGATCGATAGAACGACAAGTACTATACTTATTACTCTTATTATTATCAATCTAACTCATATTATTAGCCATATCATGCTTATATCATCGACAGAACGACAATTACTATACTTATTATTCTTATTTTTATCAACCTAACTCATATTATTAGCCATATTATGCTTAAATGATCGGTAGAACGACAATTACTATACTTATTACTCTTATTATTATGAATCTAACTCATATTATTAACCATATTATGCAGATATGATCGATAGAGCTACAATTACTATACCCATTACTCTTATTATTATCAATCTAACTCATATTATTAGCCATATTATGCTTAAATGATCGATAGAACGACAATTACTATACTTATTACTCTTATTATTATCAAGCTAACTCATATTATTAGCCATATTATGCTTATATGATCGACAGAACGGCAATTACTATACTTATTATTCTTATTTTTATCAACCTAACTCATATTATTAGCCATATTATGCTTAAATGATCGATGGAACGACAATTACTATACTTATTACTCTTATTATTATTAATCTAACTCATATTATTAGCCATATTATGCTTAAATGATCGATAGAACGACAATTACTATACTTATTACTCTTATTATTATCAAGCTAACTCATATTATTAGCCACATTATGCTTATATGATCGACAGAACGATAATTACTATACTCATTATTCTTATTTTTATCAACCTAACTCATATTATTAGCCATATTATGCTTAAATGATCGATAGAACGACAATTACTATACTTATTACTCTTATTATTATGAATCTAACTCATATTATTAACCATATTATGCAGATATGATCGATAGAACTACAATTACTATACTCATTACTCTTATTATTATCAATCTAACTCATATTATTAGCCATATTATGCTTATATAATCGATAGAACGACAATTACTGTACATATTACTCTTATCATTATCGATCTAACTCATATTATTAGCCATATTATGCTTATATGATCGATAGAACGACATTTTACTATACTTATTACTCTTATTATTATCAATCTAACTTATATTATTAGCCATATTATGCAGATATGATCGATAGAACGACAATTACTATACTTATTACACTCACTATTATCAATCTAACTCATATTATTAACAATATTATGCAGATATGATCGATAGCACGACATTTACTATACTTATTACTCCTATTATTATCAACCTAACTCATATTATCAGCCATATTATGCTTATATGATCGATAGAACGACAATTACTATACTTATTACTCTTATTATTATCAATCTAACTCATATTATTAGCCATATTATGCTTATATGATCGATAGAACGACAATTACTGTACTTACTACTCTTATCATTATCGATCTAACTCATATTTTTAGCCATATTATGCTTATATGATCGATAGAACGACAATTACTATACTTATTACTCTTATTATTATCAATCTAACTCATATTATTAGCCATATTATGCTTAAATGATCGATAGAACGACAATTACTATACTTATTACTCTTATTATTATCAATCTAACTCATATTACTAGCCATATTATGCTTATATGATCGATAGAACGACAAGTACTATACTTATTACTCTTATTATTATCAATCTAACTCATATTATTAGCCATATTATGCTTATATGATCGATAGAACGACAATTACTATACTTATTACTCTTATTATTATCAATCTAACTCATATTATTAGCCATATTATGATTATATGATCGATAGAACGACAAGTACTATACTTATTACTCTTATTATTATCAATCTAACTCATATTATTAGCCATATCATGCTTATATGATCGACAGAACGACAATTACTATACTTATTATTCTTATTTTTATCAACCTAACTCATATTATTAGCCATATTATGCTTAAATGATCGATAGAACGACAATTACTATACTTATTACTCTTATTATTATGAATCTAACTCATATTATTAACCATATTATGCAGATATGATCGATAGAGCTACAATTACTATACCCATTACTCTTATTATTATCAATCTAACTCATATTATTAGCCATATTATGCTTATATGATCGATAGAACGACAATTACTGTACTTACTACTCTTATCATTATCGATCTAACTCATATTATTAGCCATATTATGCTTATATGATCGATAGAACGACAATTACTATACTTATTACTCTTATTATTATCAATCTAACTCATATTATTAGCCATATTATGCTTAAATGATCGATAGAACGACAATTACTATACTTATTACTCTTATTATTATCAATCTAACTCATATTATTAGCCATATTATGCTTAAATGATCGATAGAACGACAATTACTATACTTATTACTCTTATTATTATCAAGCTAACTCATATTATTAGCCATATTATGCTTATATGATCGACAGAACGGCAATTACTATACTTATTATTCTTATTTTTATCAACCTAACTCATATTATTAGCCATATTATGCTTAAATGATCGATAGAACGACAATTACTGTACTTATTACTCTTATTATTATTAATCTAACTCATATTATTAGCCATATTATGCTTAAATGATCGATAGAACGACAATTACTATACTTATTACTCTTATTATTATCAAGCTAACTCATATTATTAGCCATGTTATGCTTATATGATCGATAGAACGACAATTACTATACTTATTACTCTCATTATTATGAATCTAACTCATATTATTAGCCATATTATGCTTATATGATCGATAGAACGACAAGTACTATACTTATTACTCTTATTATTATCAATCTAACTCATATTATTAGCCATATTATGCTTATATGATCGATAGAACGACAATTACTATACTTATTACTCTTATTATTATCAATCTAACTCATATTATTAGCCATATTATGATTATATGATCGATAGAACGACAAGTACTATACTTATTACTCTTATTATTATCAATCTAACTCATATTATTAGCCATATCATGCTTATATCATCGACAGAACGACAATTACTATACTTATTATTCTTATTTTTATCAACCTAACTCATATTATTAGCCATATTATGCTTAAATGATCGGTAGAACGACAATTACTATACTTATTACTCTTATTATTATGAATCTAACTCATATTATTAACCATATTATGCAGATATGATCGATAGAGCTACAATTACTATACCCATTACTCTTATTATTATCAATCTAACTTATATTATTAGCCATATTATGCTTAAATGATCGATAGAACGACAATTACTATACTTATTACTCTTATTATTATCAAGCTAACTCATATTATTAGCCATATTATGCTTATATGATCGACAGAACGGCAATTACTATACTTATTATTCTTATTTTTATCAACCTAACTCATATTATTAGCCATATTATGCTTAAATGATCGATGGAACGACAATTACTATACTTATTACTCTTATTATTATTAATCTAACTCATATTATTAGCCATATTATGCTTAAATGATCGATAGAACGACAATTACTATACTTATTACTCTTATTATTATCAAGCTAACTCATATTATTAGCCATGTTATGCTTATATGATCGATAGAACGACAATTACTATACTTATTACTCTCATTATTATGAATCTAACTCATATTATTAGCCATATTATGCTTATATGAACGACAGAACGACAATTACTATACTTATTATTCTTATTTTTATCAACCTAACTCATATTATTAGCCATATTATGCTTAAATGATCGATAGAACGACAATTACTATACTTATTACTCTTATTATTATCAATCTAACTCATATTATTAGCCATATTCTGCTTAAATGATCGATAGAACGACAATTACTATACTTATTACTCTTATTATTATCAAGCTAACTCATATTATTAGCCACATTATGCTTATATGATCGACAGAACGATAATTACTATACTCATTATTCTTATTTTTATCAACCTAACTCATATTATTAGCCATATTATGCTTAAATGATCGATAGAACGACAATTACTATACTTATTACTCTTATTATTATGAATCTAACTCATATTATTAACCATATTATGCAGATATGATCGATAGAACTACAATTACTATACTTATTATTCTTATTTTTATCAACCTAACTCATATTATTAGCCATATTATGCTTAAATGATCGATAGAACGACAATTACTGTACTTATTACTCTTATTATTATTAATCTAACTCATATTATTAGCCATATTATGCTTAAATGATCGATAGAACGACAATTACTATACTTATTACTCTTATTATTATCAAGCTAACTCATATTATTAGCCATGTTATGCTTATATGATCGATAGAACGACAATTACTATACTTATTACTCTCATTATTATGAATCTAACTCATATTATTAGCCATATTATGCTTATATGATCGATAGAACGACAAGTACTATACTTATTACTCTTATTATTATCAATCTAACTCATATTATTAGCCATATTATGCTTATATGATCGATAGAACGACAATTACTATACTTATTACTCTTATTATTATCAATCTAACTCATATTATTAGCCATATTATGATTATATGATCGATAGAACGACAAGTACTATACTTATTACTCTTATTATTATCAATCTAACTCATATTATTAGCCATATCATGCTTATATCATCGACAGAACGACAATTACTATACTTATTATTCTTATTTTTATCAACCTAACTCATATTATTAGCCATATTATGCTTAAATGATCGGTAGAACGACAATTACTATACTTATTACTCTTATTATTATGAATCTAACTCATATTATTAACCATATTATGCAGATATGATCGATAGAGCTACAATTACTATACCCATTACTCTTATTATTATCAATCTAACTCATATTATTAGCCATATTATGCTTAAATGATCGATAGAACGACAATTACTATACTTATTACTCTTATTATTATCAAGCTAACTCATATTATTAGCCATATTATGCTTATATGATCGACAGAACGGCAATTACTATACTTATTATTCTTATTTTTATCAACCTAACTCATATTATTAGCCATATTATGCTTAAATGATCGATGGAACGACAATTACTATATTTATTACTCTTATTATTATTAATCTAACTCATATTATTAGCCATATTATGCTTAAATGATCGATAGAACGACAATTACTATACTTATTACTCTTATTATTATCAAGCTAACTCATATTATTAGCCATGTTATGCTTATATGATCGATAGAACGACAATTACTATACTTATTACTCTCATTATTATGAATCTAACTCATATTATTAGCCATATTATGCTTATATGAACGACAGAACGACAATTACTATACTTATTATTCTTATTTTTATCAACCTAACTCATATTATTAGCCATATTATGCTTAAATGATCGATAGAACGACAATTACTATACTTATTACTCTTATTATTATCAATCTAACTCATATTATTAGCCATATTCTGCTTAAATGATCGATAGAACGACAATTACTATACTTATTACTCTTATTATTATCAAGCTAACTCATATTATTAGCCACATTATGCTTATATGATCGACAGAACGATAATTACTATACTCATTATTCTTATTTTTATCAACCTAACTCATATTATTAGCCATATTATGCTTAAATGATCGATAGAACGACAATTACTATACTTATTACTCTTATTATTATGAATCTAACTCATATTATTAACCATATTATGCAGATATGATCGATAGAACTACAATTACTATACTCATTACTCTTATTATTATCAATCTAACTCATATTATTAGCCATATTATGCTTATATAATCGATAGAACGACAATTACTGTACATATTACTCTTATCATTATCGATCTAACTCATATTATTAGCCATATTATGCTTATATGATCGATAGAACGACATTTTACTATACTTATTACTCTTATTATTATCAATCTAACTTATATTATTAGCCATATTATGCAGATATGATCGATAGAACGACAATTACTATACTTATTACACTCACTATTATCAATCTAACTCATATTATTAACAATATTATGCAGATATGATCGATAGCACGACATTTACTATACTTATTACTCCTATTATTATCAACCTAACTCATATTATCAGCCATATTATGCTTATATGATCGATAGAACGACAATTACTATACTTATTACTCTTATTATTATCAATCTAACTCATATTATTAGCCATATTATGCTTATATGATCGATAGAACGACAATTACTGTACTTACTACTCTTATCATTATCGATCTAACTCATATTTTTAGCCATATTATGCTTATATGATCGATAGAACGACAATTACTATACTTATTACTCTTATTATTATCAATCTAACTCATATTATTAGCCATATTATGCTTAAATGATCGATAGAACGACAATTACTATACTTATTACTCTTATTATTATCAATCTAACTCATATTACTAGCCATATTATGCTTATATGATCGATAGAACGACAAGTACTATACTTATTACTCTTATTATTATCAATCTAACTCATATTATTAGCCATATTATGCTTATATGATCGATAGAACGACAATTACTATACTTATTACTCTTATTATTATCAATCTAACTCATATTATTAGCCATATTATGATTATATGATCGATAGAACGACAAGTACTATACTTATTACTCTTATTATTATCAATCTAACTCATATTATTAGCCATATCATGCTTATATGATCGACAGAACGACAATTACTATACTTATTATTCTTATTTTTATCAACCTAACTCATATTATTAGCCATATTATGCTTAAATGATCGATAGAACGACAATTACTATACTTATTACTCTTATTATTATGAATCTAACTCATATTATTAACCATATTATGCAGATATGATCGATAGAGCTACAATTACTATACCCATTACTCTTATTATTATCAATCTAACTCATATTATTAGCCATATTATGCTTATATGATCGATAGAACGACAATTACTGTACTTACTACTCTTATCATTATCGATCTAACTCATATTATTAGCCATATTATGCTTATATGATCGATAGAACGACAATTACTATACTTATTACTCTTATTATTATCAATCTAACTCATATTATTAGCCATATTATGCTTAAATGATCGATAGAACGACAATTACTATACTTATTACTCTTATTATTATCAATCTAACTCATATTATTAGCCATATTATGCTTAAATGATCGATAGAACGACAATTACTATACTTATTACTCTTATTATTATCAAGCTAACTCATATTATTAGCCATATTATGCTTATATGATCGACAGAACGGCAATTACTATACTTATTATTCTTATTTTTATCAACCTAACTCATATTATTAGCCATATTATGCTTAAATGATCGATAGAACGACAATTACTGTACTTATTACTCTTATTATTATTAATCTAACTCATATTATTAGCCATATTATGCTTAAATGATCGATAGAACGACAATTACTATACTTATTACTCTTATTATTATCAAGCTAACTCATATTATTAGCCATGTTATGCTTATATGATCGATAGAACGACAATTACTATACTTATTACTCTTATTATTATGAATCTAACTCATATTATTAACCATATTATGCAGATATGATCGATAGAACTACAATTACTATACTCATTACTCTTATTATTATCAATCTAACTCATATTATTAGCCATATTATGCTTAAATGATCGATAGAACGACAATTACTATACTTATTACTCTTATTATTATCAAGCTAACTCATATTATTAGCCATATTATGCTTATATGATCGACAGAACGACAATTACTATACTTATTATTCTTATTTTTATCAACCTAACTCATATTATTAGCCATATTATGCTTAAATGATCGATAGAACGACAATTACTATACTTATTACTCTTATTATTATTAATCTAACTCATATTATTAGCCATATTATGCTTAAATGATCGATAGAACGACAATTACTATACTTATTACTCTTATTATTATCAAGCTAACTCATATTATTAGCCATGTTATGCTTATATGATCGATAGAACGACAATTACTATACTTATTACTCTTATTATTATGAATCTAACTCATATTATTAACCATATTATGCAGATATGATCGATAGAACTACAATTACTATACTCATTACTCTTATTATTATCAATCTAACTCATATTATTAGCCATATTATGCTTAAATGATCGATAGAACGACAATTACTATACTTATTACTCTTATTATTATCAAGCTAACTCATATTATTAGCCATATTATGCTTATATGATCGACAGAACGACAATTACTATACTTATTATTCTTATTTTTATCAACCTAACTCATATTATTAGCCATATTATGCTTAAATGATCGATAGAACGACAATTACTATACTTATTACTCTTATTATTATCAATCTAACTCATATTATTAGCCATATTATGCTTAAATGATCGATAGAACGACAATTACTATACTTATTACTCTTATTATTATCAAGCTAACTCATATTATTAGCCACATTATGCTTATATGATCGACAGAACGACAATTACTATACTCATTATTCTTATTTTTATCAACCTAACTCATATTATTAGCCATATTATGCTTAAATGATCGATAGAACGACAATTACTATACCTATTACTCTTATTATTATGAATCTAACTCATATTATTAACCATATTATGCAGATATGATCGATAGAACTACAATTACTATACTCATTACTCTTATTATTATCAATCTAACTCATATTATTAGCCATATTATGCTTATATTATCGATAGAACGACAATTACTGTACTTATTACTCTTATCATTATCGATCTAACTCATATTATTAGCCATATTATGCTTATATGATCGATAGAACGACATTTTACTATACTTATTACTCTTATTATTATCAATCTAACTTATATTATTAGCCATATTATGCAGATATGATCGATAGAACGACAATTACTATACTTTTTACACTCACTATTATCAATCTAACTCATATTATTAACAATATTATGCAGATATGATCGATAGCACGACATTTACTATACTTATTACTCTTATTATTATCAATCTAACTCATATTACTAGCCATATTATGCTTAAATGATCGATAGAACAACAACTACTATACTTATTACTCTTATTATTATCAAGCTAACTCATATTATTAGCCATATTATGCTTATATGATCGACAGAACGGCAATTACTATACTTATTATTCTTATTTTTATCAACCTAACTCATATTATTAGCCATATTATGCTTAAATGATCGATAGAACGACAATTACTATACTTATTACTCTTATTATTATTAATCTAACTCATATTATTAGCCATATTATGCTTAAATGATCGATAGAACGACAATTACTATACTTATTACTCTTATTATTATCAAGCTAACTCATATTATTAGCCATGTTATGCTTATATGATCGATAGAACGACAATTACTATACTTATTACTCTTATTATTATGAATCTAACTCATATTATTAGCCATATTATGCTTATATGATCGATAGAACGACAATTACTATACTTATTACTCTTATTATTATCAATCTAACTCATATTATTAGCCATATTATGCTTAAATGGTCGATAGAACGACAATTACTATACTTATTACTCTTATTATTATCAATCTTACTCATATTATTAGCCATATTATGCTTAAATGATCGATAGAACGACAATTACTATACCTATTACTCATACTATTATCAATCTAACTCATATTATTAGCCATATTATGCTTATATGATCGATAGAACGACAAGTACTATACTTATTACTCTTATTATTATCAATCTAACTCATATTATTAGCCATATTATGCTTATATGATCGATAGAACGACAATTACTATACTTATTACTCTTATTATTATGAATCTAACTCATATTATTAACCATATTATGCTTAAATGATCGATAGAACGACAATTACTATACTTATTACTCTTATTATTATCAATCTAACTCATATTACTAGCCATATTATGCTTATATGATCGATAGAACGACAAGTACTATACTTATTACTCTTATTATTATCAATCTAACTCATATTATTAGCCATATTATGCTTATATGATCGATAGAACGACAATTACTATACTTATTACTCTTATTATTATCAATCTAACTCATATTATTAGCCATATTATGATTATATGATCGATAGAACGACAAGTACTATACTTATTACTCTTATTATTATCAATCTAACTCATATTATTAGCCATATCATGCTTATATGATCGACAGAACGACAATTACTATACTTATTATTCTTATTTTTATCAACCTAACTCATATTATTAGCCATATTATGCTTAAATGATCGATAGAACGACAATTACTATACTTATTACTCTTATTATTATGAATCTAACTCATATTATTAACCATATTATGCAGATATGATCGATAGAGCTACAATTACTATACCCATTACTCTTATTATTATCAATCTAACTCATATTATTAGCCATATTATGCTTATATGATCGATAGAACGACAATTACTGTACTTACTACTCTTATCATTATCGATCTAACTCATATTATTAGCCATATTATGCTTATATGATCGATAGAACGACAATTACTATACTTATTACTCTTATTATTATCAATCTAACTCATATTATTAGCCATATTATGCTTAAATGATCGATAGAACGACAATTACTATACTTATTACTCTTATTATTATCAATCTAACTCATATTATTAGCCATATTATGCTTAAATGATCGATAGAACGACAATTACTATACTTATTACTCTTATTATTATCAAGCTAACTCATATTATTAGCCATATTATGCTTATATGATCGACAGAACGGCAATTACTATACTTATTATTCTTATTTTTATCAACCTAACTCATATTATTAGCCATATTATGCTTAAATGATCGATAGAACGACAATTACTGTACTTATTACTCTTATTATTATTAATCTAACTCATATTATTAGCCATATTATGCTTAAATGATCGATAGAACGACAATTACTATACTTATTACTCTTATTATTATCAAGCTAACTCATATTATTAGCCATGTTATGCTTATATGATCGATAGAACGACAATTACTATACTTATTACTCTTATTATTATGAATCTAACTCATATTATTAACCATATTATGCAGATATGATCGATAGAACTACAATTACTATACTCATTACTCTTATTATTATCAATCTAACTCATATTATTAGCCATATTATGCTTAAATGATCGATAGAACGACAATTACTATACTTATTACTCTTATTATTATCAAGCTAACTCATATTATTAGCCATATTATGCTTATATGATCGACAGAACGACAATTACTATACTTATTATTCTTATTTTTATCAACCTAACTCATATTATTAGCCATATTATGCTTAAATGATCGATAGAACGACAATTACTATACTTATTACTCTTATTATTATTAATCTAACTCATATTATTAGCCATATTATGCTTAAATGATCGATAGAACGACAATTACTATACTTATTACTCTTATTATTATCAAGCTAACTCATATTATTAGCCATGTTATGCTTATATGATCGATAGAACGACAATTACTATACTTATTACTCTTATTATTATGAATCTAACTCATATTATTAACCATATTATGCAGATATGATCGATAGAACTACAATTACTATACTCATTACTCTTATTATTATCAATCTAACTCATATTATTAGCCATATTATGCTTAAATGATCGATAGAACGACAATTACTATACTTATTACTCTTATTATTATCAAGCTAACTCATATTATTAGCCATATTATGCTTATATGATCGACAGAACGACAATTACTATACTTATTATTCTTATTTTTATCAACCTAACTCATATTATTAGCCATATTATGCTTAAATGATCGATAGAACGACAATTACTATACTTATTACTCTTATTATTATCAATCTAACTCATATTATTAGCCATATTATGCTTAAATGATCGATAGAACGACAATTACTATACTTATTACTCTTATTATTATCAAGCTAACTCATATTATTAGCCACATTATGCTTATATGATCGACAGAACGACAATTACTATACTCATTATTCTTATTTTTATCAACCTAACTCATATTATTAGCCATATTATGCTTAAATGATCGATAGAACGACAATTACTATACCTATTACTCTTATTATTATGAATCTAACTCATATTATTAACCATATTATGCAGATATGATCGATAGAACTACAATTACTATACTCATTACTCTTATTATTATCAATCTAACTCATATTATTAGCCATATTATGCTTATATTATCGATAGAACGACAATTACTGTACTTATTACTCTTATCATTATCGATCTAACTCATATTATTAGCCATATTATGCTTATATGATCGATAGAACGACATTTTACTATACTTATTACTCTTATTATTATCAATCTAACTTATATTATTAGCCATATTATGCAGATATGATCGATAGAACGACAATTACTATACTTTTTACACTCACTATTATCAATCTAACTCATATTATTAACAATATTATGCAGATATGATCGATAGCACGACATTTACTATACTTATTACTCTTATTATTATCAATCTAACTCATATTACTAGCCATATTATGCTTAAATGATCGATAGAACAACAACTACTATACTTATTACTCTTATTATTATCAAGCTAACTCATATTATTAGCCATATTATGCTTATATGATCGACAGAACGGCAATTACTATACTTATTATTCTTATTTTTATCAACCTAACTCATAT
>NW_027474661.1:22500-32780 GCF_050947335.1 Megachile rotundata | reverse complement strand
GCACTTTCGGATACATAATTAACGAAATTATCGAAAATTTTTCATTCCGCATAGTCGGTTCGGTGAAACGATGACTGACAACCTATAATAAAAACGATTAAAACCTATCGAATATCGTATGACTAGAAGATTTATACCGCTTTGACACGTTCGGATTAATAAATAACAAAATTATTGAAAATTATTCGTTCCGCATAGTCGGCTCGGTGGGCCGTCCGAGCACGACCAAGTCCGTCCGGCATAGTCGGTTCGGTGAAACGATGACTGACAACCTATACTAAGAACGATTAAAACCAATAGAATAACGTATTACTAGAACGTTTATACAACTTTGGCACGTTCGGATTCATAAATAACAAAATTATTGAGAATTATTCGTTCCGCATAGTCGGTTCGGTGAAACGATGATTGACAACCTGTATAAAAATTGTTCATAACCGATAAAGTAACGTATTTCTAGCACCGATATACCGTTTCGGCACTTTCGGATACATAATTAACGAAATTATCGAAAATTTTTCATTCCGCATAGTCGGTTCGGTGAAACGATGACTGACAACCTATAATAAAAACGATTAAAACCTATCGAATATCGTATGACTAGAAGATTTATACCGCTTTGACACGTTCGGATTAATAAATAACAAAATTATTGAAAATTATTCGTTCCGCATAGTCGGTTCGGTGGGCCGTCCGAGCACGACCAAGTCCGTCCGGCATAGTCGGTTCGGTGAAACGATGACTGACAACCTATACTAAGAACGATTAAAACCAATAGAATAACGTATTACTAGAACGTTTATACAACTTTGGCACGTTCGGATTCATAAATAACAAAATTATTGAGAATTATTCGTTCCGCATAGTCGGTTCGGTGAAACGATGATTGACAACCTGTATAAAAATTGTTCATAACCGATAAAGTAACGTATTTCTAGCACCGATATACCGTTTCGGCACTTTCGGATACATAATTAACGAAATTATCGAAAATTTTTCATTCCGCATAGTCGGTTCGGTGAAACGATGACTGACAACCTATAATAAAAACGATTAAAACCTATCGAATATCGTATGACTAGAAGATTTATACCGCTTTGACACGTTCGGATTAATAAATAACAAAATTATTGAAAATTATTCGTTCCGCATAGTCGGTTCGGTGGGCCGTCCGAGCACGACCAAGTCCGTCCGGCATAGTCGGTTCGGTGAAACGATGACTGACAACCTATACTAAGAACGATTAAAACCAATAGAATAACGTATTACTAGAACGTTTATACAACTTTGGCACGTTCGGATTCATAAATAACAAAATTATTGAGAATTATTCGTTCCGCATAGTCGGTTCGGTGAAACGATGATTGACAACCTGTATAAAAATTGTTCATAACCGATAAAGTAACGTATTTCTAGCACCGATATACCGTTTCGGCACTTTCGGATACATAATTAACGAAATTATCGAAAATTTTTCATTCCGCATAGTCGGTTCGGTGAAACGATGACTGACAACCTATAATAAAAACGATTAAAACCTATCGAATATCGTATGACTAGAAGATTTATACCGCTTTGACACGTTCGGATTAATAAATAACAAAATTATTGAAAATTATTCGTTCCGCATAGTCGGTTCGGTGGGCCGTCCGAGCACGACCAAGTCCGTCCGGCATAGTCGGTTCGGTGAAACGATGACTGACAACCTATACTAAGAACGATTAAAACCAATAGAATAACGTATTACTAGAACGTTTATACAACTTTGGCACGTTCGGATTCATAAATAACAAAATTATTGAGAATTATTCGTTCCGCATAGTCGGTTCGGTGAAACGATGATTGACAACCTGTATAAAAATTGTTCATAACCGATAAAGTAACGTATTTCTAGCACCGATATACCGTTTCGGCACTTTCGGATACATAATTAACGAAATTATCGAAAATTTTTCATTCCGCATAGTCGGTTCGGTGAAACGATGACTGACAACCTATAATAAAAACGATTAAAACCTATCGAATATCGTATGACTAGAAGATTTATACCGCTTTGACACGTTCGGATTAATAAATAACAAAATTATTGAAAATTATTCGTTCCGCATAGTCGGTTCGGTGGGCCGTCCGAGCACGACCAAGTCCGTCCGGCATAGTCGGTTCGGTGAAACGATGACTGACAACCTATACTAAGAACGATTAAAACCAATAGAATAACGTATTACTAGAACGTTTATACAACTTTGGCACGTTCGGATTCATAAATAACAAAATTATTGAGAATTATTCGTTCCGCATAGTCGGTTCGGTGAAACGATGATTGACAACCTGTATAAAAATTGTTCATAACCGATAAAGTAACGTATTTCTAGCACCGATATACCGTTTCGGCACTTTCGGATACATAATTAACGAAATTATCGAAAATTTTTCATTCCGCATAGTCGGTTCGGTGAAACGATGACTGACAACCTATAATAAAAACGATTAAAACCTATCGAATATCGTATGACTAGAAGATTTATACCGCTTTGACACGTTCGGATTAATAAATAACAAAATTATTGAAAATTATTCGTTCCGCATAGTCGGTTCGGTGGGCCGTCCGAGCACGACCAAGTCCGTCCGGCATAGTCGGTTCGGTGAAACGATGACTGACAACCTATACTAAGAACGATTAAAACCAATAGAATAACGTATTACTAGAACGTTTATACAACTTTGGCACGTTCGGATTCATAAATAACAAAATTATTGAGAATTATTCGTTCCGCATAGTCGGTTCGGTGAAACGATGATTGACAACCTGTATAAAAATTGTTCATAACCGATAAAGTAACGTATTTCTAGCACCGATATACCGTTTCGGCACTTTCGGATACATAATTAACGAAATTATCGAAAATTTTTCATTCCGCATAGTCGGTTCGGTGAAACGATGACTGACAACCTATAATAAAAACGATTAAAACCTATCGAATATCGTATGACTAGAAGATTTATACCGCTTTGACACGTTCGGATTAATAAATAACAAAATTATTGAAAATTTTTCGTTCCGCATAGTCGGTTCGGTGGGCCGTCCGAGCACGACCAAGTCCTTCCGGCATAGTCGGTTCGGTGAAACGATGACTGACAACATATATAAAAAACGATCAAAACCTATAGAATAACGTATTGCTAGAACATTTATACCACTTTGGCACGTTCGGATTCATTATTAACGTAATTATCGAAATTTTTTCATTCCGCATTGTCGGTTCGGTGAAACGATGATTGACAACCTATATAAAAATTGCTCAAAACCAATAAAGTAACGTATATCTAGCACCGCTATACCGTTTCGGCACGTTCGGATTCATAAATGTCGAAATTAACGGAGAAACATCGTTCCGCATAGTCGGTTCGGTGAACCGATGACTGACAACGCATATAAAAAACACTTAGAATCGATGCCGTAGCCGATTTCTATTGCCGCTAGAACGTTTTGGTACGTCCGAATTCAATATCGTAGAAATCATCCACGAAACTCTGTTCCGCATAGTCGGTTCGGTGGACCGTCCGAGTGCGACCAAGTCCCTCCGGCATAGTCGGTTCGGTGGATCGGCTACTGACAACCTATTGAATTATTGCTTAGAATAGATAAAGTAACGTATTTCTAGTGTCCCTATACCGTTTTGGCACGTTCGGATGCACTATTGTAGATATTATCGATAAAACTCCGTTCCGCTTAGTCGGTTCGGTGAACCGATGACCGACAACGCATAGAAAAATCACTCAGTATCGATACTGTAACAGATTTCTATTACCGCCATAACGTTTTTGTACGTTCGAATTCAAAATGGTAGAAATTATCGACGAAACTCCGTTCCGCTTAGTCGGTTCGGTACGGAGCGCAACCGCGACGATGTCCCCCCGGCATAGTCGGTTCGGTGGATCGGCTACTGACAACCTATTGAATTAATGCTCAGAATCGATGCAGTAACGTATTTCTAGCATTCCTATACCGTTTTGGCACGTTCGGATCCACTATTGTACATATTATCGACAAAACTCCGTTCCGCTTAGTCGGTTCGGTGAACCGATGACCGACAACGCATAGAAAAATCACTCAGTATCGATACTGTAACGGATTTCTATTACCGCCATAACGTTTTTGTACGTTCGAATTCAAAATGGTAGAAATTATCGACGAAACTCCGTTCCGCTTAGTCGGTTCGGTACGGAGCGCAACCGCGACTATGTCCCCCCGGCATAGTCGGTTCAGTGGATCGGCTACTGACAACCTATTGAATTAATGCTCAGAATCGATGCAGTAACGTATTTCTAGCATTCCTATACCGTTTTGGCACGTTCGGATCCACTATTGTAGATATTATCGATAAAATTCCGTTCCGCTTAGTCGGTTCGGTGAACCGATGACTGACAACGCATAGAAGAAACACTTAGAATCGATACTGTAACGGATTTCTATTTCCCCCCATAACGTTTTTGTACGTTCGAATTCAAAATGGTAGAAATTATCGACGAAACTCCGTTCCGCTTAGTCGGTTCGGTACGGAGCGCAACCGCGACTATGTCCCCCCGGCATAGTCGGTTCGGTGGATCGGCTACTGACAACCTATTGAATTAATGCTCAGAATCGATGCAGTAACGTATTTCTAGCATTCCTATACCGTTTTGGCACGTTCGGATCCACTATTGTAGATATTATCGATAAAATTCCGTTCCGCTTAGTCGGTTCGGTGAACCGATGACTGACAACGCATAGAAGAAACACTTAGAATCGATACTGTAACGGATTTCTATTTCCCCCCATAACGTTTTTGTACGTTCGAATTCAAAATGGTAGAAATTATCGACGAAACTCCGTTCCGCTTAGTCGGTTCGGTACGGAGCGCAACCGCGACTATGTCCCCCGGGCATAGTCGGTTCGGTGGATCGGCTACTGACAACCTATTGAATTAATGCTTAGAATAGATAAAGTAACGTATTTCTAGCATTCCTGTACCAGTTTGGCACGTTCGGGTGCGCAATTGTTCGAGTTATCGACGAAACTCCGTTCCGCATAGTCGGTTCGGTGCGTCGTTTACATTTTCTAAGTCCTGGCCGCGTATTGCTTTCTCATTTCCAAAGTCCTGGCCGCGTATTGCTTTCTCATTTCCATAGTCCTGGCCGCGTATTGCTTTCTCATTTCCAAAGTCCTGGCCGCGTATTGCTTTCTCATTTCCAAAGTCCTGGCCGCGTATTGCTTTCTCATTTCCAAAGTCCTGGCCGCGTATTGCTTTCTCATTTTCAATGTCCTGGCCGCGTATTGCTTTCCGTCTTTCTAACATCCGACCGTGTAGTACTTAGCATTTTCGAAGTCTCAGCCGCGTTATGAGATTTATTTTTTTAAGTCCGCCGGCGCTCATGGCTTTATTTTTTTCTCTACGCGCGCGCGCGTGCCTTTCTATTTTTTTTCTAAGTCCAACGGCGTATTGCTTTCAAAAAATTTTCTTCGCGCTTCGCGCGAACGAGGAACAAAAAAAAAATTTTTTTTTCCTCTCCTCTCACTTACTTTCCTTGCCTTTCCCCCCCCTTCTTCACCCTTTTCTTCACACTTTCGCTCTCTATATAATATATATATTATTATGTCTAATAATATAATCAACTATTATTTATTATATTAATATTATAATATAATATAATTTATAAGTGTGATGTTAAAACCTCATTCACACTCTCAAACTTATAATTAATTTGATCTCTCCAACACTTTTATTAGGGGCCTTTCTCCTCAAATCGTAATGTTCCACTGTAACATCGTGGACATAGATACTGAGGATAGACCACGGAGAGATCATATATTTCTGACACTTCTTGTATTAGAAACTTTGCGTTTCGTTGCTTTCGCAGATGTTCGTCGTCCACATCTTGTTGTGCGAGTCGCATATCTCAACCTTCGTTCTTTAATTCTCACAAAGTTGTACGAAGTCGCGAAATAAACATGTATCTCGCATTCGTACGAGAGGTGTCTGGCCTTCCTCAGAACACCTCTCTCTTTATTAGTACGATCTAAGTATATATCTCGTGTGTCTCGTGCCGAAGTCCAGAAAAATTTCTATAAACTTTGCCTTTTTTCCATACGGCAGACACATTTTTGCTTAGGACACCTCTATTTTGCTTTGCAAAATTTTATATAACTTTATTTTGGGGACGTAATCTTAGCATGTATTATTCGATGTATTTTAACATCAGTTACTTCTCGTCATTCGCCACAGTTCTGCTTTTTACCACACTTTGGGTCCTTTTCAACCCGCGGTAACATTTGGCGGAGAGCGACGCTGCCCCATCGTCCGGCATGTTCGGACCGTCGTCTCCCATATAGATACCGAACGGCCGTCCAAATGGTCGGCGACGCCGGCTCTTACGCACTGAACCTTATAGTGAAAAAGTGCGATTTTTGCTCAACTTTTCAAAAGTCGATTTTTACTTTAAAAATTTTACGAACTTCCCAACTTACGTTGTCGTTCGTCATATTTCCATGCACCACCAATTGCCATTTCATATCATTTCTCATGGTACGAAAGTATCGAAGTAAAAATACTTAGTCTTTCGTACGAGAGAAATTTTGCCTTAGGACACCTTCACAGTTCGTGTAAAATTTCATTAATTTTACTTTGAACATAATTCTAGTTTATGTCAGATCGATGCATTTTAGCAACGATTATTCGTACTTGCCAAAGTTCCGCTTATACGTATATTGGGTCTGTTTGACCCGCGGTAACTTATGGCGGAGAACGACGCTGCCCCATCGTCCGGTATGTTCGGACCGTCGTCTCCCATATAGATACCGAACGGCCGTCCAAATGGTCGGCGACGCCGGCTCTTACGCACTGAACCTTATAGTGAAAAAGTGCGATTTTTACTCAACTTTTCAAAAGTCGATTTTTACTTTAAAAATTTTACGAACTTCCCAACTTACGTTGTCGTTCGTCATATTTCCATGCACCACCAATTGTCATTTCATATCATTTCTCATGGTACGAAAGTATCGAAGTAAAAATACTTAGTCTTTCGTACGAGAGAAATTTTGCCTTAGGACACCTTCAGTTCGTGTAAAATTTCATTAATTTTACTTTGAACATAATTCTAGTTTATGTCAGATCGATGCATTTTAGCAACGATTATTCGTACTTGCCAAAGTTCCGCTTATACGTATATTGGGTCTTTTTGACCCGCGGTAACTTTTGGCGGAGAACGACGCTGCCCCATCGTCCGGTATGTTCGGACCGTCGTCTCCCATATAGATACCGAACGGCCGGCCGGATGGTCGGCGACGCCGGCCGTTACGCACGGGCGCTTACGATGCTAACGCGCGATCCGAACGTGCCAATTCGAGAGTGCGGTAAAACTTAGCGTGAAAAAATCGATTTTCCAAAAAGTTGTAAAACACGTTTAAAATGATGATAAATGAATTCGTGTATAAAAAATTTTTTTTTTCGGTAGAAATTGAGAAAAAACCGCTCCGCATAGTCGGTTCGGTGAAACGATGACTGATAACCCATTAAAATAATGATCAGACCTGTTAGAGCATTGTATTCTTAGTACTCCTATATGGTTTTGGTACGTTCGGATTCATAAATGAGGAAGTTATTAATAATAAATCGTTCCGCATAGTCGGTTCGGTGAAACAATGACTGATAACCCATTAAAATAATGATCAGACCTGTTAGAGCATTGTATTCTTAATACTCCTATATGGTTTTGGCACGTTCGGATTCATAAATGAGGATGTTATTAATAAGAAATCGCTCCGCATAGTCGGTTCGGTGAAACAATGACTGATAACCCATTAAAATAATGATCAGACCTGTTAGAGCATTGTATTCTTAGTACTCCTATATGGTTTTGGCACGTTCGGATTCATAAATGAGGAAGTTATTAATAATAAATCGTTCCGCATAGTCGGTTCAGCGGTGAGTTCGTGCACGACTAAGTCCCACCGGCATAGTCGGTTCGGTCAAACTATGACTGACAACCCATTCCAAAAACGATTGGACTCGTTAGAGCAGTGTACTCTTAGTACTCCTATATGGTTTTGGCACGTTCGGATTCATAAATGAGGATGTTATTAATAAGAAATCGCTCCGCATAGTCGGTTCGGTGAAACAATGACTGATAACCCATTAAAATAATGATCAGACCTGTTAGAGCATTGTATTCTTAATACTCCTATATGGTTTTGGCACGTTCGGATTCATAAATGAGGATGTTATTAATAATAAATCGTTCCGCATAGTCGGTTCAGCGGTGAGTTCGTGCACGACTAAGTCCCACCGGCATAGTCGGTTCGGTCAAACTATGACTGACAACCCATTCCAAAAACGATTGGACTCGTTAGAGCAGTGTACTCTTAGTACTCCTATATGGTTTTGGCACGTTCGGATTCATAAATGAGGATGTTATTAATAAGAAATCGCTCCGCATAGTCGGTTCGGTGAAACAATGACTGATAACCCATTAAAATAATGATCAGACCTGTTAGAGCATTGTATTCTTAATACTCCTATATGGTTTTGGCACGTTCGGATTCATAAATGAGGATGTTATTAATAATAAATCGTTCCGCATAGTCGGTTCAGCGGTGAGTTCGTGCACGACTAAGTCCCACCGGCATAGTCGGTTCGGTCAAACTATGACTGACAACCCATTCCAAAAACGATTGGACTCGTTAGAGCAGTGTATTCTTAGTACTCCTATATGGTTTTGGTACGTTCGGATTCATAAATGAGGAAGTTATTAATAATAAATCGTTCCGCATAGTCGGTTCAGCGGTGAGTTCGTGCACGACTAAGTCCCACCGGCATAGTCGGTTCGGTCAAACTATGACTGACAACCCATTCCAAAAACGATTGGACTCGTTAGAGCAGTGTACTCTTAGTACTCCTATATGGTTTTGGCACGTTCGGATTCATAAATGAGGATGTTATTAATAAGAAATCGCTCCGCATAGTCGGTTCGGTGAAACAATGACTGATAACCCATTAAAATAATGATCAGACCTGTTAGAGCATTGTATTCTTAATACTCCTATATGGTTTTGGCACGTTCGGATTCATAAATGAGGATGTTATTAATAATAAATCGTTCCGCATAGTCGGTTCAGCGGTGAGTTCGTGCACGACTAAGTCCCACCGGCATAGTCGGTTCGGTCAAACTATGACTGACAACCCATTCCAAAAACGATTGGACTCGTTAGAGCAGTGTATTCTTAGTACTCCTATATGGTTTTGGTACGTTCGGATTCATAAATGAGGAAGTTATTAATAATAAATCGTTCCGCATAGTCGGTTCAGCGGTGAGTTCGTGCACGACTAAGTCCCACCGGCATAGTCGGTTCGGTCAAACTATGACTGACAACCCATTCCAAAAACGATTGGACTCGTTAGAGCAGTGTACTCTTAGTACTCCTATATGGTTTTGGCACGTTCGGATTCATAAATGAGGATGTTATTAATAAGAAATCGCTCCGCATAGTCGGTTCGGTGAAACAATGACTGATAACCCATTAAAATAATGATCAGACCTGTTAGAGCATTGTATTCTTAATACTCCTATATGGTTTTGGCACGTTCGGATTCATAAATGAGGATGTTATTAATAATAAATCGTTCCGCATAGTCGGTTCAGCGGTGAGTTCGTGCACGACTAAGTCCCACCGGCATAGTCGGTTCGGTCAAACTATGACTGACAACCCATTCCAAAAACGATTGGACTCGTTAGAGCAGTGTATTCTTAGTACTCCTATATGGTTTTGGTACGTTCGGATTCATAAATGAGGAAGTTATTAATAATAAATCGTTCCGCATAGTCGGTTCAGCGGTGAGTTCGTGCACGACTAAGTCCCACCGGCATAGTCGGTTCGGTCAAACTATGACTGACAACCCATTCCAAAAACGATTGGACTCGTTAGAGCAGTGTACTCTTAGTACTCCTATATGGTTTTGGCACGTTCGGATTCATAAATGAGGATGTTATTAATAAGAAATCGCTCCGCATAGTCGGTTCGGTGAAACAATGACTGATAACCCATTAAAATAATGATCAGACCTGTTAGAGCATTGTATTCTTAATACTCCTATATGGTTTTGGCACGTTCGGATTCATAAATGAGGATGTTATTAATAATAAATCGTTCCGCATAGTCGGTTCAGCGGTGAGTTCGTGCACGACTAAGTCCCACCGGCATAGTCGGTTCGGTCAAACTATGACTGACAACCCATTCCAAAAACGAT
>NW_027474661.1:10000-17500 GCF_050947335.1 Megachile rotundata | reverse complement strand
GTTATACGGCTCTTTTTCAGTCTAATCTTATAGCGGTCAACATCATCTAGAGTAAGAGGCCAGTTTAACCTAAGAGCAGCAGCGTACTTTTTTAGCTGGTTTTCGATAGATTCTCGGCGCATTACTTCCTGCAATACCGGGTCTGAATTGGCAAGGGTCTTAATGCCATTACGCAGCGCCGCAATTAGTACCTGCTTTTCGACCTCTTGTATGCCGAGACCACCTGATTTAACCGGCGTATACAAAAATTTGGATGTAACCGATTGACTGATGTGCAATATTTCCTTCACATGTGTGCGAATGGTAGTGTCTATCATTTTAAGGACCCCTTGACAGGGGGGTTTAGCTATAAGACAGTACATATATCTAGGAATTAAATATGTTCTTATGAGCTCAATCTTTTGAAGCGGTCTAAGGGGCAAACATCTTACTCTACGCAACATATCATCGAAGGCCTTATGTTCGAACCCACTAAGTAATCCTTGCCATGGGCTAACTTTAGTACCTAAGTAAGTGAATGCCTCATCAGGCTGTACTGCTTTTAATTTCTGGCCATTAAGATAAAGCTCTGGGTCGTTGACGCACCATGTTTTATTTTTGGCAATTATTTGAAATGCCGAGCATTTATTTATGGCAAGCTTCATTCCTAGTTTTTCTAGGAATGTGTTTATAATTACAAGCTGCCTCTGAGCTGCAGCAGCGTCAATAGCCAGTGTGACAAGGTCGTCTGCAAACGCGAGTACAGCGACCGCGGTCATACCAATTTTGATGCCATCAGTACTCTCATTAAGGACACTTAAAAGCGGCTCAATACATAGATTAAAAAGTAGTGGTGAAAGGGGGTCACCCTGCTTAACGCCTCTGCGTATTTCTACCGCGGCATCCCCGTCACGGGTCCGTATCACTGTTGTACAGTTTGAGAGCATGTCCATAATGTACAATACAACAGTGGGTGGTAGTCCCTTTCTTTCTAAGGCTAGTTTTATTGCGCTATGTGGCACAGAGTCGAAGGCTTTTTCGATGTCCGTCACTATAAAGACACCACCGTTAGCCTTTGCTGCCTCAATTCCGGCATTTAATGCTGTTACATTTGCGTAACAGCCGTTAACTGGTACAAAGCCTTTCTGTCTTTGGTGTTGCGTAATATAGGCTCTTAAACGCGTATCGAGCAAACCGGAGAAGATTCTGGCCAACATAGAGCTGATCGTTAGCGGCCTCCAATTACGAACATCATTTTTTTCTTTACCAGGTTTCGGTATTAAAATCGTTCTATTACACCGCCATTTATCAGGGTAATATTGCTTAAATAGTAATAAATTGTAAAAAGACGCTAAAACAATATATACATCTTTGCCACGTAAGTGACACTTCTTAATCTTATCTAAGCCCGAAGCGGAGGAACCTGGAATCTTACCTATCTTTCTTTCAACCTCAGCTTCGGTAATAGGTTTAAAAATCGAGGCTGTTTGGATAGCACAGCCAGCTTGACTATCAAACGAAAGCTCTGGACCAGCCTGCCCCCAGAGTTCGTCATATAAGCGTTCAACTTCTACTCGCGACGGCGGCAACGTAGAATCGAACAGTGACAGATCGTTACTCGCAACCATGTCCGCTATGCGTTTAGGGCATTTATTGTATAAATCCTGACACTTGGCGAATTGGAATTGGCGCTGTTTGGCCCTACGGCCCATTCTGCGGCTATTTCCTTTTTTACCGCGCAAGTTCCTTCTCTTGCTGTTAGGGCCGTTATCATTTTCTTCGGCCGATTTTTTTGTTAATAACTTTGTGGTAATATTAGTAGTAATAGATTCCAGCGTTTCAGGTTGCAACATTTCAGAATTAGCGGCCTCTATAATTTGTTGCCATATTTCTGGCCAATCATCGGGGCAAACAGCAGCCTTAATTGCTTCCTTGAGAGTCGTCTTGTAAGAGGCATCATTGTCCGAATGTCTGGTTTCGTTCAGCGCATCGTCAGACCGCTCAGCTGTTGGAACAATCCAGATATCTTGAAACTGTTCGTTTGTAAACACGGTATTTTGGGTATCATCAGCTGAGGTAAGTATAATATTATCGTCGTTTATTCTTAGGTTCGATTCACGTAAATAACGCCTCTTATCCGATATTTGTTTTGCCGTCTTGCCAGGTAAGAACTGAGAGATTAATTTATTTATATGTTTAATGTTCGGGTCATCTTTGTATTTTGCGTCTAATTCAATTAAAAGTTTTGTTTCGTCTTCAGTCCATACTGTAGAAGGTCTAACGTCGCGACTAGACTCTCCAGCCAGTGCTTCTATTCTCTTTTCGTTACGTGTTATTGGATGTTGGTGTCGCTCGTGTTGTGACAACCCGGATTTACTGGCAAAAGACAAGGCACATTGGTTACATTGGAATGGGAGCGACACCGTTCCGCCTTACCGAGTAAGTAAAGAAACTATGAAAGTAGTGGTATTTCACCGGCGACATGACATCTCCCACTTATGCTACACCTCTCATGTCTCCTTACAGTGCCAGACTAGAGTCAAGCTCAACAGGGTCTTCTTTCCCCGCTAATTTTTCCAAGCCCGTTCCCTTGGCAGTGGTTTCGCTAGAAAGTAGATAGGGACAGATTGGGAATCTCGTTAATCCATTCATGCGCGTCACTAATTAGATGACGAGGCATTTGGCTACCTTAAGAGAGTCATAGTTACTCCCGCCGTTTACCCGCGCTTAATTGAATTTCTTCACGTTGACATTCAGAGCACTGGGCAGAAATCACATTGCGTCATCACCCTTGAGGGCCATCGCAATGCTTTGTTTTAATTAGACAGTCGGATTCCCCTAGTCCGTGCCAGTTCTGAGCTAAGCGTTGAATGGCGGCCGAAGAGGCGAAAAGGACGGCCGAAGCCGTCACAAGAAGCCTCGCAGCAAGGAAGATCCGTTGGCGGCCAAGGCACGGGACCGAGCTCGGATTCCGGGACGCGACGCGAAGTCGCCAACCGTTCACCTCGCCCAGGCCCGGCACGTCAGCCTGGCCAACTTCCCGACCAAGCCCGACACGCCCCGCTCCTCAGAGCCAATCCTTATTCCGAAGTTACGGATCCAATTTGCCGACTTCCCTTACCTACATTAATCTATCGACTAGAGGCTCTTCACCTTGGAGACCTGCTGCGGATATGGGTACGAACCGGCGCGATACCTCCACGTGGCCCTCTCCTGGATTTTCAAGGTCCGAGGGGAAGATCCAGACACCGCCGCAACTGCGGTGCTCTTCGCGTTCCAAACCCTATCTCCCTGCTAGAGGTTTCCAGGGAACTCGAACGCTTATACAGAAAAGAAAACTCTTCCCAGATCTCCCGACGGCGTCTCCAGGTCATTTTGGGTTACCCCGACGAACACTCTTACGAGGGCCCGATTGGTATGCGGTTCCGCTGCCGGGTTCCGGAATAGGAACCGGATTCCCTTTCGCCCGATGGGTGTGTTTCTTCCCAAATCACGCAAAATTATATAAACAACGACGCATCTGCGACGCAACGACGACACGACTTGCGTTCGATAGTTTGTAAGATTTAACCAAGCAAAAAATAGAAAAAAAATCGCTTTCAGGCGTTCGACAACGTCGCATCACGTCGAACGTGAAGTATCCATCGATCCGAACCGCGATCATTTTTTTTCAGCGTTCAACGTTTTTGTCAATTTATCAATAAAAATGATCATGTTCGAGCGGTGGATTAGGACACAAACACGAAACGACGGCGACGTAAATTGTTATTTAACTGCAATTTTTTTCTCTTTTTAACATTTTTTGCCTTTTGCGCGCGTACGTGCGTGCGAGCGTACGTATGTTTGTCATTTGCGTTCGAAAAGCGTGAATTTTAGGACACCTCATCAACATTAGATTTCTCTTAGGGCTTAGGATCGACTGACTCGTGTGCAACGGCTGTTCACACGAAACCCTTCTCCACGTCAGTCCTCCAGGTCCTCGCTGGAGTATTTGCTACTACCACCAAGATCTGCACCGACGGCGGCTCCAGGCAGGCTCACGCCCAGACCCTTCTGCGCACACCGCCGCGACCCTCCTACTCGTCAAGGCTTCATGGAGAACGGGAACTAAATCCCGTTCCTGCGCACTTGCCGTTGACGGCGGAGTATAGGCGCGACGCTTCAGCGCCATCCATTTTCAGGGCTAGTTGCTTCGGCAGGTGAGTTGTTACACACTCCTTAGCGGATTCCGACTTCCATGGCCACCGTCCTGCTGTCTTAAGCAACCAACGCCTTTCATGGTATCCCATAAGCGTCGACTTAGGCGCCTTAACTCTGCGTTTGGTTCATCCCACAGCGCCAGTTCTGCTTACCAAAATTGGCCCACTTGGCACTCTGATCCAAGAAAAATTTTATCAATTTATATCTCGTGGCTTCATGAAAATTCAAGCAAGCCAGAGATCTCACCCATTTAAAGTTTGAGAATAGGTTGAGGTCGTTTCGGCCCCAAGGCCTCTAATCATTCGCTTTACCAGATGAGACTCGTTATGCGTTCGAGTCGAGTGCCAGCTATCCTGAGGGAAACTTCGGAGGGAACCAGCTACTAGATGGTTCGATTAGTCTTTCGCCCCTATACCCAGTTCCGACGATCGATTTGCACGTCAGAATCGCTACGGACCTCCATCAGGGTTTCCCCTGACTTCGTCCTGACCAGGCATAGTTCACCATCTTTCGGGTCCCAACGTGTACGCTCTAGGTGCGCCTCTTCTCGCAATGAGAACGAGACGCCCCGGGAGTGCGAGGCCTAATCGTAACGAGGCCCATCCTCCCTTAGTCGACTTCACGGACGACTTTCACTTTCATTTCGCCTTTAGGTTTATCAAATCCCAATGACTCGCGTACATGTTAGACTCCTTGGTCCGTGTTTCAAGACGGGTCCCGAGAGTACCCAAAGCAATAGCGTCGCCGACCGGTAATTCAAAGTTTGGCCAGTCCAAGGACTCCGCCTGCCAACAGCCCGCCAGGCCCGGTTACGGCGCTAAGTCCGTACATCCGGTATCTAGACTGGAACGAGCTTGCGGCGGTCCTGGACGCAGTGCGTTCGAGAATTTTGCGGCCCGATACCGTCTGAGTACCGTCGCGCAGTCGGCCGGGCATCCAAGGGGCTGTCATCGTACGCTAAAAGCGACGGACAGTCTTCGCCTCGGGCCTTAGACCGACACGCAACGGGTCGCGACGTTCTACTAGGGGAGAAGTGCACGACTACATAGCCGGAACATTCGCCGCGGGTGGTGTGCCCACGCCGATGGGAAACCCGCCGTAACGGGACCATCCGGGGCACTATCGCACCAACACGGGAGCCAGCTTCGTTGACGATGAATCTCCCCATTCGATCTTTTGGGTTTCTCGGGTTTACCCCTGAACGGTTTCACGTACTCTTGAACTCTCTCTTCAAAGTTCTTTTCAACTTTCCCTCACGGTACTTGTTCGCTATCGGTCTCGTGGTCATATTTAGCCTTAGATGGAGTTTACCACCCACTTAGGGCTGCACTCTCAAGCAACCCGACTCTAAGGAGAGATCCACCCGAGACGCGTACCGGTCGCTACGGGCCTGGCACCCTCTATGGGTAAGTGGCCCCATTCAAGATGGACTTGGACGCGATTCGATGTCTCGGGATAAACGGATCCTCCTGAACACTACATTTCCCAGCGGCGTTAACCGCGGGATTCAGTGCTGGGCTCATTCCTGTTCGCTCGCCGCTACTAAGGAAATCCTTGTTAGTTTCTTTTCCTCCGCTTATTAATATGCTTAAATTCAGCGGGTAATCTCGCCTGCTCTGAGGTCGTCGAAATTTTATTATTTCTTTTCAAAGTTATACCACAAACTGTACGCTCTTTTCGGGGTTTCGACACGTAATACGAAAGGTATATTAATACCAACGACGCACAGGGATTATGTCGTTCGATTTTTTCCTTGTATCGTTCGATAACCAACTATTTTTCTCTTTTCGGATCAACACAATATCGTCGACTACTCGAAGGTACGTACGAGCCAAAATGAAAGCTCGGTGTCTCCTCTCTCTTTTGTTCGACAAAAGAAAAAAGGCACTTAAAACGCCGCATATTCGGGCAGGCGGGACAACGACAAAAAAAAAAAACGACGACGACGACGTCCGGTTGTTCTCGACTCGCGTCGGAGTATATATGTATATATTATAATCGGATATATCTTTTTATCTATCCAGGGCGCGTTAAAACAAACGACGAGGAGAGACTACGACAACGAGGAGATAAAGGTCGGACACCTTTTCTTCTTACCCTCGGCGCGCTCTCGCACACGATCGTTTCATGTTTCTTTTGTCCCCTAAAGGATACATATACCGTTACAACATATTTACGTTCGAATATACACTCGACGGTCGATAAACCGTAAAGACGCATCGTCCGATACGTTTTTTCTTTTGCTGTCGCGTTCCGACGCAAAATCCCAAGAAAAGGGCGAGAATGCCAGAGACAGCCATGTAAACCATCGGTGACTTATCATGGTCCAGAGAATAAAGGGTTAAAGGAAAAAAGAAATCCCATTTTTAACGTGCGTGGTACACCTTCGTCGTGTATATATCGTTCGATGAAACCACGAGCGCACAAAAGGAGGAACAAAAGCGTTTCGAGATCGATCTTCGGTGTAAATGTCATTGTTCATTTGCGTTCGACCGTTGTTCGATAAAAGAAATTTAACACACGAACAACAATGAAGGGAGACTCTCGCAAGACGATCACCAAATAAGCGTTTATCGTTCGATCGGTCCGGGTTTTTCAACGTCCGTCCGGCACAATTATGCACTTCGAGGACTGGACGACCGGAACCCGTATTGGGATCGCGCGGTCTTCCGCTTCTAATCAACGACAACGAAGCGATCTGCGCTTGTAAATGTTAAAAAAAACGTGGCGAAGCTACGATCTCGTAATAATTTAACCGTGAAAGAGCTTCCGTCGCACGTTTATTTTTAACTTTTCCCCTCGTTGTATAAACTTTCGCACCGTCGAAAAAAAAATTCGACAATCATTTCAGACAACGTCGGGAGCGCGGAGAAACGCCGTAAACACGCTCTACTCTCGGCTTGCTTCCTTCAATTGGTGTCTAACAATTCTCTCGCAGGGCGAAGAATCATTTTCTCTCTCGTCTAAATATCCTTCTGTAGTTAGGTGTTTTCGACTCGGGAGCGCTCTTTCACGGGCGGTCGTATATGGTCTCTTTTAGGGGTTTAACTAGAAACCACGACTCACGCAAGCCGAGATAAGCGCATTCCGCCGAGAAGATCCTAAAAACTAAGAATTGCGAGATATACGAAAATGTTCTTCTGTCGCCTGTGAAAAAAATGAACACTAGCAAAGAGAGGGCGAGACACGAACGTTCCATTTAACATTCTCCGCGTCAAACGCCGACGAAATGTCCAACCATCGCTCGTACGTTTTCGCCAATTTCGCAAGTTGTTCTCTCTCTCGCGTTCGACCATCGGATCCCGCTCCGAAACGTTCGAC
>NW_027474661.1:0-5000 GCF_050947335.1 Megachile rotundata | reverse complement strand
GAAGCACGTAACACCGCTTTTCATTTCACGCTTTGCATCGAAACGGTATAAGCACGTAAACCACACACGCTCGCTCGTATTGAACCTCCACAATATCGGTGTTCTTTCGCCTTTTTTCATAAATACCATTTTTTGCAATGAACCAATATCAGCTTAAACGTTCCTTTTTTATTTGGTTCTTCTCTCTCCTCTCATGTGTTTCAGTCATATTAAAAATTGTTGTTCCTCCAAACTCTCTCTATTCTCTCTCCTTTCACTCTCTTTGGTATTTTATTTAAGACACACCGATAAAGGTTAGCGCGTACAGTGGCGTGCTGAACGTACCGTGATAGCGCGTACAACGGACATGCTGTTCGAAAAACGAACAAGAGGAAGCACGTACAAAGGTAGCTCGCGCTAGGCATATATCGATACGAAACCTCCGTTTTTAGTCTCTCTTTTCGTCGTGGATATCGAAGAAGCGCGTAAAAGAAAATCCCGCTAAAACTCTCTCCGTGCCGGAAAGTGTGTATCCGTTGAAATTTTGGAAGCACGTACACCCGCTTTCACGCTTTACATCGAAACGGTATAAGCACGTAAACCACACACGCTCCGTATTGAACCTCCACAATATCGGTGTTCTTTCCGCCTTTTTCATAAATACCATTTTTTTGTGATGAACCAATATCAGCTTAAACGTTCCCTTTTTTTATTTGGTTCTTCTCTCATGTGTTTTTCAGTCATATTAAATTTTTGTTCCTCCAAACTCTCTCTTCTATTCTCTCCTTTCAACTCTCTTTGGTATTTTATTTAAGACACACCGATAAAGGTTAGCGCGTACAAGTGGCGTGCTGAACGTACCGTGATAGCGCGTACAACGGACATGCTGTTCGAAAAAAACAAATCGGAGCAAGCACGTACACAGAGAATTTTAGCTCGCGCTGGGCACATCGATTCTTACAAATCCACCCAAATTTTTATTTTCTCTCTCTCAAAATTTCGTGTCATAGTTACGATACACACCGTAATAATATTTTTTGTACGTATAAGCGAAAACTCGATGTAATATCGAGAAATCACCCGTACCGAAAACTCTTCACTTTGGAAGAAGTTTCCATTTCAGAAACCGTTTTTACGAGTCATAGTTACATATTATTTCGTTTCAATATCTCTGCGCTGTACGTATAGTGAAGCATTTATTTAATATTTTACTTCATCGTACCGAAAAACTCTCCGCGAAGAAGAAGTTTTCTCGCGCATCGAGAAAATATTTAGGCGTTCGAGACGCACAAAACATTAAGGGGACGTAATATCATTTCTGAATTTCGGAATAAATATTCCGTTTCAAAATTTTTTAGCCTCTCGACTGAAGGCGTTGTAACGAACAAGTTCGTTCAACACCACTATCTAATTCATTTTTAAAATAAATTTTATAAAACCTTTTTTGGCCCGTTTTAGAACGGTCGGTTTTATTCTATCCCTTTTAATTTTTAGTAGCCTGTGCCGCTTGAGTCAGTACAACGTACACACCAAAGTGCATACGAGTCACCAGCCTCATGTTAAAGGTTCGTCGCATATGTGCCATTTGGTCTTAGACGCCGACACGCGACAATGCAGTGTGGAGAAAATCCTGCATCGATACCGAGAACACGAACAGTCGAGGCAACACGAAGTTACGCACGAGGAGCGGTGGACTAGTTCTCAACCGAGGTCATAGAATAGCCACGCGCCCGACTCTGTTCCGTCTGGTACGATCGGACCGAACGTCTCCTTATAGGTACCGAACGGCCGGCCGGATGGTCGGCGACGCCGGCCGTTACGCACGGGCGCTTACGATGCTAACGCGCGATCCGAACGTGCCAATTCGAAAGTGCGGTAAAACTTAGCGCGAAAAAATCGATTTTTCAAAAAGTTGTCAAACACGCTAAAAAGTATACGGACGATGTTTTAACAATTATTTTACGAAATTTAATGACAAAATTAATCGAAAAAAAATTTTTTTTCCTTTTCTCGCCAAAATAAATACCAAACGAATTTCTAACGTAATAAACGAGTAACAAATAACAGTATACGTCCAAATAACATACAAGAATCGAGAAAATATTTATATTTTTTCAAAAAATTGAGCAAAAATCTCTCCGCATAGTCGGTTCGGTGCCGAGTCCGAACGTACCAAAGTCCCTCCGGCATAGTCGGTTCGGTGAATCGACGACTGACAACCTATATAAAAAACGATTAAAACCTATAGAATAACGTATCACTAGAACATTTATACCATTTTGGCACGTTCGGATTCATAATTAACGAAATTATCGAAAATTTTTCATTGCGCATAGTCGGTTCGGTGAAAAGGTGACTGACAACCTATATTAAAAATGATTAAAACGTATAGAATAACGCACTACTAGAACATTTATACCATTTTGGCACGTTCGGATTCATAATTAACGAAATTATCCAAAATTTTTCGTTCCGCATAGTCGGTTCGGTGAAACGATGACTGACAACCTATATAAAAAACGATTAAAACCAATAGAATAACGTATTACTAGAACATTTATACAATTTTGGCACGTTCGGATTCATAAATAACAAAATTATTGAAAATTTTTCGTTCCGCATAGTCGGTTCGGTGGACCGTCTGATGCGAGACAATGTCCCACCGGCATAGTCGGTTCGGTGAATCGACGACTGACAACCTATATAAAAAACGATTAAAACCTATAGAATAACGTATCACTAGAACATTTATACCATTTTGGCACGTTCGGATTCATAATTAACGAAATTATCGAAAATTTTTCATTGCGCATTGTCGGTTCGATGAAAAGGTGACTGACAACCTATATTAAAAATGATTAAAACGTATAGAATAACGCACTACTAGAACATTTATACCATTTTGGCACGTTCGGATTCATAATTAACGAAATTATCCAAAATTTTTCGTTCCGCATAGTCGGTTCGGTGAAACGATGACTGACAACCTATATAAAAAACGATTAAAACCAATAGAATAACGTATTACTAGAACATTTATACAATTTTGGCACGTTCGGATTCATAAATAACAAAATTATTGAAAATTTTTCATTGCGCATAGTCGGTTCGGTGAAAAGGTGACTGACAACCTATATTAAAAATGATTAAAACGTATAGAATAACGCACTACTAGAACATTTATACCATTTTGGCACGTTCGGATTCATAATTAACGAAATTATCCAAAATTTTTCGTTCCGCATAGTCGGTTCGGTGAAACGATGACTGACAACCTATATAAAAAACGATTAAAACCAATAGAATAACGTATTACTAGAACATTTATACAATTTTGGCACGTTCGGATTCATAAATAACAAAATTATTGAAAATTTTTCGTTCCGCATAGTCGGTTCGGTGGACCGTCTGATGCGAGACAATGTCCCACCGGCATAGTCGGTTCGGTGAATCGACGACTGACAACCTATATAAAAAACGATTAAAACCTATAGAATAACGTATCACTAGAACATTTATACCATTTTGGCACGTTCGGATTCATAATTAACGAAATTATCGAAAATTTTTCATTGCGCATTGTCGGTTCGATGAAAAGGTGACTGACAACCTATATTAAAAATGATTAAAACGTATAGAATAACGCACTACTAGAACATTTATACCATTTTGGCACGTTCCTATTCATGATTAACGAAATTATCGAAAATTTTTCATTGCGCATAGTCGGTTCGGTGAAACGGTGACTGACAACCTATATTAAAAATGATTATAACGTATAGAATAACGTATCACTAGAACATTTATACAATTTTGGCACGTTCGGATTCATAAATAACAAAATTATTGAAAATTTTTCGTTCCGCATAGTCGGTTCGGTAGGCCGTCCGACCGGGACCAAGTCCTTCCGGCATAGTCGGTTCGGTGAAACGATGACTGACAACCTATATTAAAAACGATTAAAACCTATAGAATAACGTATTACTGGAACATTTCTACCACCTCGGCACGCTCGGATTCATAAATAACAAAATTATTGAGAATTATTCGTTCCGCATAGTCGGTTCGGTGAAACGATGACTGACAACCTATATTAAAAACGATTAAAACCTATAGAATAACGTATTACTGGAACATTTATACAATTTTTGCACGTTCGGATTCATAAATAACAAAATTATTGAAAATTATTCGTTCCGCATAGTCGGTTCGGTGAAACGATGACTGACAACCTATATTAAAAACGATTAAAACCTATAGAATAACGTATTACTGGAACATTTATACAATTTTTGCACGTTCGGATTCATAAATAACAAAATTATTGAAAATTATTCGTTCCGCATAGTCGGTTCGGTGAAACGATGACTGACAACCTATATTAAAAACGATTAAAACCTATAGAATAACGTATTACTGGAACATTTATACAATTTTTGCACGTTCGGATTCATAAATAACAAAATTATTGAAAATTATTCGTTCCGCATAGTCGGTTCGGTGAAACGATGACTGACAACCTATATTAAAAACGATTAAAACCTATAGAATAACGTATTACTGGAACATTTATACAATTTTTGCACGTTCGGATTCATAAATAACAAAATTATTGAAAATTATTCGTTCCGCATAGTCGGTTCGGTGAAACGATGACTGACAACCTATATTAAAAACGATTAAAACCTATAGAATAACGTATTACTGGAACATTTATACAATTTTTGCACGTTCGGATTCATAAATAACAAAATTATTGAAAATTATTCGTTCCGCATAGTCGGTTCGGTGAAACGATGACTGACAACCTATATTAAAAACGATTAAAACCTATAGAATAACGTATTACTGGAACATTTATACAATTTTTGCACGTTCGGATTCATAAATAACAAAATTATTGAAAATTATTCGTTCCGCATAGTCGGTTCGGTGGGCCGTCCGAGCACGACCAAGTCCGTCCGGCATAGTCGGTTCGGTGAAACGATGACTGACAACCTATACTAAGAACGATTAAAACC
>NW_027474660.1:0-32803 GCF_050947335.1 Megachile rotundata | reverse complement strand
AGCCATATTATGCTTATATGATCGATAGGACGACAATTACTATACTCATTACTCTTATTATTATCAATCTAAATCATATTAATAGCCATATTATGCTTATATGATCGATATAACGACAATTACTATACTTATTACACTCACAGTTATCAAACTAAACTCATATTATTAGCCATATTATGCTTATATAATCGATAGGACGACAATTACTATACTCATTACTCTTATTATTATCAATCTAACTCATATTATTAGCCATATTATGCTTATATGATCGATAGGACGACAATTACTATACTCAATACTCTTATTATTATCAGTCTAACTCATATTATTAGCCATATTATGCTTATATGATCGATATAACGACAATTTACTATACTTATTACTCTCATTATTATCAATCTAACTCATATTATTAGCCATATTATGGTTATATGACCGATAGAAACGACAATTACTATGCTTATTACTCTTATTATTATCAATCTAACTCATATTATTAGCCATATTATGCTTATATGATCGATAGGACGACAATTTACTATACTCATTACTCTTATTATTATCAATCTAACTCATATTATTAGCCATATTATGCTTATATGATCGATAGAACGACAATTACTATACTTATTACTCCCATTATTATCAATCTAACTCATATTATTATCCATATTGTGCTTATATGATCGATATAGAACGACAATTACTATACTTATTACTCTTATTATTATCAATCTAACTCATATTATTAGCCATATTATGCTTATATGATCGATAGGACGACAATTACTATACTCCATTACTCTTATTTATTATCAATCTAACTCATATTATTAGCCATATTAGGCTTATATGATCGATATAGGACGACAAATTACTATACTCATTACTCTTGTTATTATCAATCTAACTCATATTATTAGCCATATTATGCTTATTTGATCGATAGGACGACAATTACTATACTCATTACTCTTACTATTATCAATCTAACTCATATTATTAGGCATATTATGCTTATATGATCGATATAAACGACAATTACTATACTTATTACACTCACTGTTATCAATCCAACTCATATTACTAGCCAAATTATGGTTATATGACCGATAGAACGACAATTAACAATACTTATTACTCTTAATATTATCAATCTAACTCATATTATTAGCCATATTATGCTTATATGATCGATAGGACGACAATTACTATACTCATTACTCTTATTATTATCAATCTAACTCATATTATTAGCCATATTATGCTTATATGATCGATAGGACGACAATTGCTATACTCATTACTCTTATTATTATCAATCTAACTCATATTATTAGCCATATTATGCTTATATGATCGATATGACGACAATTACTATACTCAATACTCGTATTATTATCAATCTAACTCATATTATTAGCCATATTATGCTTACATGATCGATAGGACGACAATTACTATACTCATTACTCTTATTATTATCAATCTAAATCATATTATTAGCCATATTATGCTTATATGATCGTTATAACGACAATTTACTATACTTATTACACTCACAGTTATCAAACTAACTCATATTATTAGCCATATTATGCCTTTATATAATCGATAGGACGACAATTACTATACTCATTACTCTTATTATTATCAATCTAACTCATATTATTAGCCATATTATGCTTATATGATCGATAGAACGACAATTACTATACTTATTACTCCCAATTATTATCAATCTAACTCATATTATTATCCATATTGTGCTTATATGATCGATAGATGAACGACAATTACTATACTTATTACTCTTATTATTATCAATCTAACTCATATTATTAGGCATATTATGCTTATATGATCGATATAACGACAATTACTATACTTATTACACTCACTGTTATCAATCCAACTCATATTACTAGCCATATTATGGTTATATGACCGATAGGACCGACAATTACAATACTTATTACTCTTAATATTATCAATCTAACTCATATTTTTAGCCATATTATGCTTATATGATCGATAGGGACGACAATTACTATACTCATTACTCTTATTATTATCAATCTAACTCATATTATTAGCCATATTATGCTTATTTGATCTATAGGACGACAATTACTATACTCATTACTCTTACTATTATCAATCTAACTCATATTATTAGGCATATTATGCTTATATGATCGATATAACGACAATTACTATACTTATTACACTCACTGTTATCAATCCAACTCATATTACTAGCCATATTATGGTTATATGACCGATAGAACGACAATTACAATACTTATTACTCTTAATATTATCAATCTAACTCAAATTATTAGCCATATTATGCTTATATGATCGATAGGACGACAATTACTATACTCATTACTCTTATTATTATCATATCTAACTCATATTATTAGCCATATTATGCTTATATGATCGATAGGACGACAATTGCTATACTCCATTACTCTTATTATTATCAATCTAACTCATATTATTAGCCATATTATGCTTATATGATCGATATGACGACAATTACTATACTCAATACTCGTATTATTATCAATCTAACTCATATTATTAGCCATATTATGCTTACATGATCGATAGGACGACAATTACTATACTCATTACTCTTATTATTATCAATCTAACTCATATTATTAGCCATATTATGCTTATATGATCGATAGGACGACCAATTACTATACTCATTACTCTTATTATTATCAATCTAAATCATATTATTAGCCATATTATGCTTATATGATCGATATAACGACAATTACTATACTTATTACACTCACAGTTATCAAACTAACTCATATTATTAGCCATATTATGCTTATATAATCGATAGGGACGACAATTACTATACTCATTACTCTTATTATTATCAATCTAACTCATATTATTAGCCATATTATGCTTATATGATCGATAGGACGACAATTACTATACTCATTACTCTTATTATTATCAATCTAACTTATATTATTAGCCATATTATGCTTATATGATCGATTTAACGACAATTACTATACTTATTACTCTCATTATTATCAATCTAACTCATATTATTAGCCATATTATGGTTATATGACCGATAGAACGACAATTACTATGCTTATTACTCTTATTATTATCAATCTAACTCATATTATTAGCCATATTATGCTTATATGATCGATAGAACGACAATTACTATACTTATTACTCTCATTATTATCAATCTAACTCATATTATTAGCCATATTGTGCTTATATGATCGATTAGAACGACAATTACTATACTTATTACTCTTATTATTATCAATCTAACTCAATATTATTAGCCATATTATGCTTATATGATCGATAGGACGACAATTACTATACTCATTACTCTTATTATTATCAGTCTAACTCATATTATTAGCCATATTATGCTTATATGATCGATATAACGACTATTACTATACATATTACTCTCATTATTATCAATCTAACTCATATTATTAGCCATATTATGGTTATATGACCGATAGAACGACAATTACTATGCTTATTACTCTTATTATTATCAATCTAACTCATATTATTAGCCATATTATGCTTATATGATCGATAGGACGACAATTACTATACTCATTACTCTTATTATTATCAATCTAACTCATATTATTAGCCATATTATGCTTATATGATCGGTAGAACGACAATTACTATACTTATTACTCCCATTATTATCAATCTAACTCATATTATTATCCATATGTGCTTATATGATCGATTAGAACGACAATTACTATACTTATTACTCTTATTATTATCAATCTAACTCATATTATTAGCCATATTATGCTTATATGATCGATAGGACGACAATTACTATACTCATTACTCTTATTATTATCAATCTAACTCATATTATTAGCCATATTATGCTTATATGATCGATAGGACGAAAAATTACTATACTTATTACACTCACAGTTATCAAACTAACTCATATTATTAGCCATATTATGCTTATATAATCGATAGGACGACAATTACTATACTCATTACTCTTATTATTATCAATCATAACTCATATTATTAGCCATATTATGCTTATATGATCGATTAGGGACGACAATTACTATACTCATTACTCTTATTATTATCAATCTAACTCATATTATTAGCCATATTATGGTTATATGACCGATAGAAACGACAATTACTATGCTTATTACTCTTATTATTATCAATCTAACTCATATTATTAGCCATATTATGCTTATATGATCGATAGGACGACAATTACTATACTCATTACTCTTATTATTATCAATCTAACTCCATATTATTAGCCATATTATGCTTATATGATCGATATGACGAAAATTACTATACTCAATACTCGTATTATTATCAATCTAACTCATATTATTATCCATATTGTGCTTATATGATCGATAGAACGACAATTACTATACTTATTACTCTTATTATTATCAATCTAACTCATATTATTAGCCATATTTATGCTTATATGATCGATAGGACGACAATTACTATACTCATTACTCTTATTATTATCAATCTAACTCATATTATTAGCCATATTATGCTTATATGATCGATAGGACGACAATTACTATACTTATTACACTCACAGTTATCAAACTAACTCATATTATTAGCCATATTATGCTTATATAATCGATAGGACGACAATTACTATACTCATTACCCTTATTATTATCAATCTAACTCTTATTAATTAGCCATATTATGCTTATATGATCGATAGGACGACAATTACTATACTCATTACTCTTATTATTATCAATCTAACTCATATTATTAGCCATATTATGCTTATATGATCGATATAACGACAATTACTATACTTATTACTCTCATTATTATCAATCTAACTCATATTATTAGCCATATTATGGTTATATGACCGATAGAAAGACAATTACTATGCTTATTACTCTTATTATTATCAATCTAACTCATATTATTAGCCATATTATGCTTATATGATCGATATAGAACGACAATTACTATACTTATTACTCTCATTATTATCAATCTAACTCATATTATTAGCCATTATTGTGCTTATATGATCGATAGAAAGAACGACAATTACTATACTTATTACTCTTATTATTATCAATCTAACTCATATTATTAGCCATATTATGCTTATATGATCGATAGGACGACAATTACTATACTCATTACTCTTATTATTATCAGTCTAACTCATATTATTAGCCATATTATGCTTATATGATCGATATAACGACAATTACTATACTTATTACTCTCATTATTATCAATCTAACTCATATTATTAGCCATATTATGGTTATATGACCGATAGAACGACAATTACTATGCTTATTACTCTTATTATTATCAATCTAACTCATATTATTAGCCATATTATGCTTATATGACCGATAGGACGACAATTACTATACTCATTACTCTTATTATTATCAATCTAACTCATATTATTAGCCATATTATGCTTATATGATCGATAGAACGACAATTACTATACTTATTACTCCCATTATTATCAATCTAACTCATATTATTATCCATATTGTGCTTATATGATCGATAGAACGACAATTACTATACTTATTACTCTTATTATTATCAATCTAACTCATATTATTAGCCATATTATGCTTATATGATCGATAGGACGACAATTACTATGCTTATTACTCTTATTATTATCAATCTAACTCATATTATTAGCCATATTATGCTTATATGACCGATAGGACGACAATTACTATACTCATTACTCTTATTATTATCAATCTAACTCATATTATTAGCCATATTATGCTTATATGATCGATATGACGAAAATTACTATACTCAATACTCGTATTATTATCAATCTAACTCATATTATTAGCCATATTATGGTTATATGACCGATAGAACGACAATTACTATACTTATTACTCTTCTTATTATCAATCTAACTCATATTATTAGCCACATTATGCTTATATGGTCGATAGGACGACAATTACTATACTCATTACTCTTATTATTATCAATCTAACTCATATTATTAGCCATATTGTGCTTATATGATCGATAGAACGACAGTTACTATACTTATTACTCTTATTATTATCAATCTAACTCATATTATTAGCCATATTATGCTTATATGATCGATAGGACGACAATAACTATACTCATTACTCTTATTATTATCAATCTAACTCATATTATTAGCCATATTATGCTTATATGATCGATAGGACGACAATTACTATACTCATTACTCTTATTATTATCAATCTAACTCATATTATTAGCCATATTATGCTTACATGATCGATAGGACGACAATTACTATACTCATTACTCTTATTATTATCAATCTAACTTATATTATTAGCCCTATTATGCTTATTTGATCGATATGACGACAATTACTATACTCATTACTCTTATTATTATCAATCTAACTCATATTATTAGCCATATTATGCTTATATGATCGATAGGACGACAATTACTATACTCATTACTCTTATTATTATCAATCTAACTCATATTATTAGCCATATTATGCTTATATGATCGATATGACGAAAATTACTATACTCAATACTCGTATTATTATCAATCTAACTCATATTATTAGCCATATTATGGTTATATGACCGATAGAACGACAATTACTATACTTATTACTCTTATTATTATCAATCTAACTCATATTATTAGCCACATTATGCTTATATGGTCGATAGGACGACAATTACTATACTCATTACTCTTATTATTATCAATCTAACTCATATTATTAGCCATATTATGCTTATATGATCGATAGGACGACAATAACTATACTCATTACTCTTATTATTATCAATCTAACTCATATTATTAGCCATATTATGCTTATATGATCGATAGGACGACAATTACTATACTCATTACTCTTATTATTATCAATCTAACTCATATTAGTAGCCATATTATGCTTACATGATCGATAGGACGACAATTACTATACTCATTACTCTTATTATTATCAATCTAACTCATATTATTAGCCATATTATGCTTATTTGATCGATATGACGACAATTACTATACTCATTACTCTTATTATTATCAATCTAACTCATATTATTAGGCATATTATGCTTATATGATCGATATAACGACAATTACTATACTTATTACACTCACTGTTATCAATCCAACTCATATTACTAGCCATATTATGGTTATATGACCGATAGAACGACAATTACTATACTTATTACTCTTAATATTATCAATCTAACTCATATTATTAGCCATATTATGCTTATATGATCGATAGGACGACAATTACTATACTTATTACACTCACTGTTATCAATCCAACTCATATTATTAGCCATATTATGCTTATATGATCGATATAACGACAATTACTATACTTATTACTCTCATTATTATCAATCTAACTCATATTATTAGCCATATTATGGTTATATGACCGATAGAACGACAATTACTATGCTTATTACTCTTATTATTATCAATCTAACTCATATTATTAGCCATATTATGCTTATATGATCGATAGGACGACAATTACTATACTCATTACTCTTATTATTATCAATCTAACTCATATTATTAGCCATATTATGCTTATATGATCGATAGAACGACAATTACTATACTTATTACTCCCATTATTATCAATCTAACTCATATTATTATCCATATTGTGCTTATATGATCGATAGAACTACAATTACTATACTTATTACTCTTATTATTATCAATCTAACTCATATTATTAGCCATATTATGCTTATATGATCGATAGGACGACAATTACTATACTCATTACTCTTATTATTATCAATCTAACTCATATTATTAGCCATATTATGCTTATATGATCGATAGGACGACAATTACTATACTCATTACTCTTATTATTATCAATCTAACTCATATTATTAGCCATATTATGCTTATATGATCGATATGACGAAAATTACTATACTCAATACTCGTATTATTATCAATCTAACTCATATTATTAGCCATATTATGGTTATATGACCGATAGAACGACAATTACTATACTTATTACTCTTATTATTATCAATCTAACTCATATTATTAGCCACATTATGCTTATATGGTCGATAGGACGACAATTACTATACCCATTACTCTTATTATTATCAATCTAACTCATATTATTAGCCATATTGTGCTTATATGATCGATAGAACGACAGTTACTATACTTATTACTCTTATTATTATCAATCTAACTCATATTATTAGCCATATTATGCTTATATGATCGATAGGACGACAATAACTATACTCATTACTCTTATTATTATCAATCTAACTCATTGTAGCGGCACATGGTTCGCAGCGTTGGTAGAAATTAGCATTGACCGTTTACAGATGTTTAGGTGTAGGCAGTTAAGCCTACCCTAAAGTCTGTAAGTCGGCGAAATTATTTTATGTTTTTTGGACGTGCGTAGCTCAATAGACTACCCTACCATAAACGCTGCCAGCCATGTCCCGTTACGGTTCATTAGGCCACATGGTCAGCGCGGTCCGGAAGGACATTTTCGACTCTCAAATTCTAATTTACAATACTCTTTCCCCCGTCGAAAATGGGAGGACTCTGCGAGAAAAATAACTCCACCCTCAACTGTGTAAGGAGTTACGCCTTCTCCGAAAAGTTTATATATACTGCGGAAGGGCGTCAAAACAGATATAATCAGTCGAGCCTCCGATTCTGCATCATCGAACATTCTATACTGATTCCGTAACATTGTATTCAATAGCATTTCTGTAATATCACACATAGTCTCCATAGTTCACATTAAAACACCTTACCTCTTGCAAACACACTGTTGCGAGCAATATTTATTCATTTCACACCTAACCTACCTCGCGACACTCATATTATTAGCCATATTATGCTTATATGATCGATAGGACGACAATTACTATACTCATTACTCTTATTATTATCAATCTAACTCATATTATTAGCCATATTATGCTTACATGATCGATAGGACGACAATTACTATACTCATTACTCTTATTATTATCAATCTAACTCATATTATTAGGCATATTATGCTTATATGATCGATATAACGACAATTACTATACTTATTACACTCACTGTTATCAATCCAACTCATATTACTAGCCATATTATGGTTATATGACCGATAGAACGACAATTACTATACTTATTACTCTTAATATTATCAATCTAACTCATATTATTAGCCATATTATGCTTATATGATCGATAGAACGACAATTACTATACTTATTACTCTTATTATTATCAATCTAACTCAGATTATTAGCCATATTATGCTTATATGATCGATAGGACGACAATTACTATACTCATTACTCTTATTATTATCAATCTAAATCATATTATTAGCCATATTATGCTTATATGATCGATATAACGACAATTACTATACTTATTACACTCACAGTTATCAAACTAACTCATATTATTAGCCATATTATGCTTATATAATCGATAGGACGACAATTACTATACTCATTACTCTTATTATTATCAATCTAACTCATATTATTAGCCATATTGTGCTTATATGATCGATAGGACGACAATTACTATACTCATTACTCTTATTATTATCAATCTAACTCATATTATTAGCCATATTATGCTTATATGGTCGATATAACGACAATTACTATACTTATTACTCTCATTATTATCAATCTAACTCATATTATTAGCCATATTATGGTTATATGACCGATAGAACGACAATTACTATGCTTATTACTCTTATTATTATCAATCTAACTCATATTATTAGCCATATTATGCTTATATGATCGATAGAACGACAATTACTATACTTATTACTCTCATTATTATCAATCTAACTCATATTATTAGCCATATTGTGCTTATATGATCGATAGAACGACAATTACTATACTTATTACTCTTATTATTATCAATCTAACTCATATTATTAGCCATATTATGCTTATATGATCGATAGGACGACAATTACTATACTTATTACTCCCATTATTATCAATCTAACTCATATTATTATCCATATTGTGCTTATATGATCGATAGAACGACAATTACTATACTTATTACTCTTATTATTATCAATCTAACTCATATTATTAGCCATATTATGCTTATATGATCGATAGGACGACAATTACTATACTCATTACTCTTATTATTATCAATCTAACTCATATTATTAGCCATATTATGCTTATATGATCGATAGGACGACAATTACTATACTCATTACTCTTATTATTATCAATCTAACTCATATTATTAGCCATATTATGCTTATATGATCGATAGGACGACAATTACTATACTCATTACTCTTATTATTATCAATCTAACTCATATTATTAGGCATATTATGCTTATATGATCGATATAACGACAATTACTATACTTATTACACTCACTGTTATCAATCCAACTCATATTACTAGCCATATTATGGTTATATGACCGATAGAACGACAATTACTATGCTTATTACTCTTATTATTATCAATCTAACTCATATTATTAGCCATATTATGCTTATATGATCGATAGAACGACAATTACTATACTTATTACTCTTATTATTATCAATCTAACTCATATTATTAGCCACATTATGCTTATATGGTCGATAGGACGACAATTACTATACCCATTACTCTTATTATTATCAATCTAACTCATATTATTAGCCATATTGTGCTTATATGATCGATAGAACGACAGTTACTATACTTATTACTCTTATTATTATCAATCTAACTCATATTATTAGCCATATTATGCTTATATGATCGATAGGACGACAATAACTATACTCATTACTCTTATTATTATCAATCTAACTCATATTATTAGCCATATTATGCTTATATGATCGATAGGACGACAATTACTATACTCATTACTCTTATTATTATCAATCTAACTCATATTATTAGCCATATTATGCTTACATGATCGATAGGACGACAATTACTATACTCATTACTCTTATTATTATCAATCTAACTCATATTATTAGCCATATTATGCTTATTTGATCGATATGACGACAATTACTATACTCATTACTCTTATTATTATCAATCTAACTCATATTATTAGGCATATTATGCTTATATGATCGATATAACGACAATTACTATACTTATTACACTCACTGTTATCAATCCAACTCATATTACTAGCCATATTATGGTTATATGACCGATAGAACGACAATTACTATACTTATTACTCTTAATATTATCAATCTAACTCATATTATTAGCCATATTATGCTTATATGATCGATAGAACGACAATTACTATACTTATTACTCTTATTATTATCAATCTAACTCAGATTATTAGCCATATTATGCTTATATGATCGATAGGACGACAATTACTATACTCATTACTCTTATTATTATCAATCTAAATCATATTATTAGCCATATTATGCTTATATGATCGATATAACGACAATTACTATACTTATTACACTCACAGTTATCAAACTAACTCATATTATTAGCCATATTATGCTTATATAATCGATAGGACGACAATTACTATACTCATTACTCTTATTATTATCAATCTAACTCATATTATTAGCCATATTGTGCTTATATGATCGATAGGACGACAATTACTATACTCATTACTCTTATTATTATCAATCTAACTCATATTATTAGCCATATTATGCTTATATGATCGATATAACGACAATTACTATACTTATTACTCTCATTATTATCAATCTAACTCATATTATTAGCCATATTATGGTTATATGACCGATAGAACGACAATTACTATGCTTATTACTCTTATTATTATCAATCTAACTCATATTATTAGCCATATTATGCTTATATGATCGATAGAACGACAATTACTATACTTATTACTCTCATTATTATCAATCTAACTCATATTATTAGCCATATTGTGCTTATATGATCGATAGAACGACAATTACTATACTTATTACTCTTATTATTATCAATCTAACTCATATTATTAGCCATATTATGCTTATATGATCGATAGGACGACAATTACTATACTTATTACTCCCATTATTATCAATCTAACTCATATTATTATCCATATTGTGCTTATATGATCGATAGAACGACAATTACTATACTTATTACTCTTATTATTATCAATCTAACTCATATTATTAGCCATATTATGCTTATATGATCGATAGGACGACAATTACTATACTCATTACTCTTATTATTATCAATCTAACTCATATTATTAGCCATATTATGCTTATATGATCGATAGGACGACAATTACTATACTCATTACTCTTATTATTATCAATCTAACTCATATTATTAGCCATATTATGCTTATATGATCGATAGGACGACAATTACTATACTCATTACTCTTATTATTATCAATCTAACTCATATTATTAGGCATATTATGCTTATATGATCGATATAACGACAATTACTATACTTATTACACTCACTGTTATCAATCCAACTCATATTACTAGCCATATTATGGTTATATGACCGATAGAACGACAATTACTATGCTTATTACTCTTATTATTATCAATCTAACTCATATTATTAGCCATATTATGCTTATATGATCGATAGAACGACAATTACTATACTTATTACTCTTATTATTATCAATCTAACTCATATTATTAGCCACATTATGCTTATATGATCGATAGGACGACAGTTACTATACTCATTACTCTTATTATTATCAATCTAACTCATATTATTAGCCATATTGTGCTTATATGATCGATAGAACGACAATTACTATACTTATTACACTCACTGTTATCAATCTAACTCATATTATTAGCCATATTATGCTTATATGATCGATAGGACGACAATTACTATACTCATTACTCTTATTATTATCAATCTAACTCATATTATTAGCCATATTATGCTTATATGATCGATAGGACGACAATAACTATACTCATTACTCTTATTATTATCAATCTAACTCATATTATTAGCCATATTATGCTTATATGATCGATAGGACGACAATTACTATACTCATTACTCTTATTATTATCAATCTAACTCATATTATTAGCCATATTATGCTTATATGATCGATAGGACGACAATTACTATACTCATTACTCTTATTATTATCAATCTAACTCATATTATTAGCCATATTATGCTTATATGATCGATCGGACGACAATTACTATACTCATTACTCTTATTATTATCAATCTAACTCATATTATTAGGCATATTATGCTTATATGATCGATATAACGACAATTACTATACTTATTACACTCACTGTTATCAATCCAACTCATATTACTAGCCATATTATGTTTATATGACCGATAGAACGACAATTATTATACTTATTACTCTTAATATTATCAATCTAACTCATATTATTAGCCATGTTATGCTTATATGATCGATAGGACGACAATTACTATACTCATTACTCTTATTATTATCAATCTAACTCATATTATTAGCCATATTATGCTTATATGATCGATATAACGACAATTACTATACATATTACACTCACTGTTATCAATCTAACTCATATTATTAGCCATATTGTGCTTATATGATCGATAGGACGACAATTACTATACTCATTACTCTTATTATTATCAATCTAACTCATATTATTAGCCATATTATGCTTATATGATCGATAGAACGACAATTACTATACTTATTACTCTTATTATTATCAATCTAACTCATATTATTAGCCATATTATGGTTATATGACCGATAGAACGACAATTACTATGCTTATTACTCTTATTATTATCAATCTAACTCATATTATTAGCCATATTATGCTTATATGATCGATAGGACGACAATTACTATACTCATTACTCTTATTATTATCAATCTAACTCATATTATTAGCCATATTATGCTTATATGATCGATATGACGACAATTACTATACTCAATACTCGTATTATTATCAATCTAACACATATTATTAGCCATATTATGGTTATATGACAGATAGAACGACAATTACTATACTTATTACTCTTATTATTATCAATCTAACTCATATTATTAGCCACATTATGCTTATATGATCGATAGGACGACAATTACTATACTCATTACTCTTATTATTATCAATCTAACTCATATTATTAGCCATATTGTGCTTATATGATCGATAGAACGACAATTATTATACTTATTACACTCACTGTTATCAATCCAACTCATATTACTAGCCATATTATGGTTATATGACCGATAGAACGACAATTACTATACTTATTACTCTTATTATTATCAATCTAACTCATATTATTAGCCATATTATGCTTATATGATCGATAGGACGACAATTACTATACTCATTACTCTTATTATTATCAATCTAACTCATATTATTAGCCATATTATGCTTATATGATCGATATAACGACAATTACTATACTTATTACACTCACTGTTATCAATCTAACTCATATTATTAGCCATATTATGCTTATATGATCGATAGGACGACAATTACAATACTCATTACTCTTATTATTATCAATCTAACTCATATTATTAGCCATATTATGCTTATATGATCGATAGGACGACAATAACTATACTCATTACTCTTATTATTATCAGTCTAACTCATATTATTAGCCATATTATGCTTATATGATCGATAGGACGACAATTACTATACTCATTACTCTTACTATTATCAATCTAACTCATATTATTAGCCATATTATGCTTATATGATCGATAGGACGACAATTACTATACTCATTACTCTTATTATTATCAATCTAACTCATATTATTAGCCATATTATGCTTACATGATCGATAGGACGACAATTACTATACTCATTACTCTTATTATTATCAATCTAACTCATATTATTAGCCATATTATGCTTGTATGATCGATAGGACGGCAATTACTATACTCATTACTCTTATTATTATCAATCTAACTCATATTATTAAGCATATTATGCTTATATGATCGATATAACGACAATTACTATACTTATTACTCTCATTATTATCAATCTAACTCATATTATTAGCCATATTGTGCTTATATGATCGATAGAACGACAATTACTATACTTATTACTCTTATTATTATCAATCTAACTCACATTATTAGCCATATTATGCTTATATGATCGATAGGACGACAATTACTATAATCATTACTCTTATTATTATCAATCTAACTCATATTATTAGCCATATTATGCTTATATAATCGATAGGACGACAATTACTATACTTATTACTCTTATTATTATCAATCTAACTCATATTATTAGCCATATTATGCTTATATGATCGATAGGACGACAATTACTATACTCATTACTCTTATTATTATCAATCTAACTCATATTATTAGCCATATTATGCTTATATGATCGATAGGACGACAATTACTATACTCATTACTCTTATCATTATCAATCTAAATCATATTATTAGCCATATTATGCTTATATGATCGATATAACGACAATTACTATACTTATTACACTCACTGTTATCAAACTAACTCATATTATTAGCCATATTATGGTTATATGACCGATAGAACGACAATTACTATACTTATTACACTCACTATTATCAATCTAACTCATATTATTAGCCATATTATGGTGATATGACCGATAGAACGACAATTACTATACTTATTACTCTTATTATTATCAATCTAACTCATATTATTAGCCATATTATGCTTATATGATCGATAGGACGACAATTACTATACTCATTACTCTTATTATTATCAATCTAACTCATATTATTAGCCATATTATGCTTATATGATCGATATAACGACAATTACTATACTTATTACTCTCATTATTATCAATCTAACTCATATTATTAGCCATATTATGGTTATATGACCGATAGAACGACAATTACTATGCTTATTACTCTTATTGTTATCAATCTAACTCATATTATTAGCCATATTATGCTTATATGATCGATAGAACGACAATTACTATACTTATTACTCTCATTATTATCAACCTAACTCATATTATTAGCCATATTATGCTTATATGATCGATAGGACGACAATTACTATACTCATTACTCTTATTATTATCAATCTAACTCATATTATTAGCCATATTATGCTTATATGATCGATATAACGACAATTACTATACTTATTACACTCACTGTTATCAATCTAACTCATATTATTAGCCATATTATGCTTATATGATCGATAGGACGACAATTACTATACTCATTACTCTTAATATTATCAAGCTAACTCATATTATTAGCCATGTTATGCTTATATGATCGATATAACGACAATTACTATACTTATTACACTCACTGTTATCAATCCAACTCATATTACTAGCCATATTATGGTTATATGACCGATAGAACGACAATTACTATACTTATTACTCTTAATATTATCAATCTAACTCATATTATTAGCCATATTATGCTTATATGATCGATAGAACGACAATTACTATACTTATTACTCTTATTATTATCAATCTAACTCAGATTATTAGCCATATTATGCTTATATGATCGATAGGACGACAATTACTATACTCATTACTCTTATTATTATCAATCTAAATCATATTATTAGCCATATTATGCTTATATGATCGATATAACGACAATTACTATACTTATTACACTCACAGTTATCAAACTAACTCATATTATTAGCCATATTATGCTTATATAATCGATAGGACGACAATTACTATACTCATTACTCTTATTATTATCAATCTAACTCATATTATTAGCCATATTGTGCTTATATGATCGATAGGACGACAATTACTATACTCATTACTCTTATTATTATCAATCTAACTCATATTATTAGCCATATTATGCTTATATGGTCGATATAACGACAATTACTATACTTATTACTCTCATTATTATCAATCTAACTCATATTATTAGCCATATTATGGTTATATGACCGATAGAACGACAATTACTATGCTTATTACTCTTATTATTATCAATCTAACTCATATTATTAGCCATATTATGCTTATATGATCGATAGAACGACAATTACTATACTTATTACTCTCATTATTATCAATCTAACTCATATTATTAGCCATATTGTGCTTATATGATCGATAGAACGACAATTACTATACTTATTACTCTTATTATTATCAATCTAACTCATATTATTACCCATATTATGCTTATATGATCGATAGGACGACAATTACTATACTTATTACTCCCATTATTATCAATCTAACTCATATTATTATCCATATTGTGCTTATATGATCGATAGAACGACAATTACTATACTTATTACTCTTATTATTATCAATCTAACTCATATTATTAGCCATATTATGCTTATATGATCGATAGGACGACAATTACTATACTCATTACTCTTATTATTATCAATCTAACTCATATTATTAGCCATATTATGCTTATATGATCGATAGGACGACAATTACTATACTCATTACTCTTATTATTATCAATCTAACTCATATTATTAGCCATATTATGCTTATATGATCGATAGGACGACAATTACTATACTCATTACTCTTATTATTATCAATCTAACTCATATTATTAGGCATATTATGCTTATATGATCGATATAACGACAATTACTATACTTATTACACTCACTGTTATCAATCCAACTCATATTACTAGACATATTATGGTTATATGACCGATAGAACGACAATTACTATGCTTATTACTCTTATTATTATCAATCTAACTCATATTATTAGCCATATTATGCTTATATGATCGATAGAACGACAATTACTATACTTATTACTCTTATTATTATCAATCTAACTCATATTATTAGCCACATTATGCTTATATGGTCGATAGGACGACAATTACTATACCCATTACTCTTATTATTATCAATCTAACTCATATTATTAGCCATATTGTGCTTATATGATCGATAGAACGACAGTTACTATACTTATTACTCTTATTATTATCAATCTAACTCATATTATTAGCCATATTATGCTTATATGATCGATAGGACGACAATAACTATACTCATTACTCTTATTATTATCAATCTAACTCATATTATTAGCCATATTATGCTTATATGATCGATAGGACGACAATTACTATACTCATTACTCTTATTATTATCAATCTAACTCATATTATTAGCCATATTATGCTTACATGATCGATAGGACGACAATTACTATACTCATTACTCTTATTATTATCAATCTAACTCATATTATTAGCCATATTATGCTTATTTGATCGATATGACGACAATTACTATACTCATTACTCTTATTATTATCAATCTAACTCATATTATTAGGCATATTATGCTTATATGATCGATATAACGACAATTACTATACTTATTACACTCACTGTTATCAATCCAACTCATATTACTAGCCATATTATGGTTATATGACCGATAGAACGACAATTACTATACTTATTACTCTTAATATTATCAATCTAACTCATATTATTAGCCATATTATGCTTATATGATCGATAGAACGACAATTACTATACTTATTACTCTTATTATTATCAATCTAACTCAGATTATTAGCCATATTATGCTTATATGATCGATAGGACGACAATTACTATACTCATTACTCTTATTATTATCAATCTAAATCATATTATTAGCCATATTATGCTTATATGATCGATATAACGACAATTACTATACTTATTACACTCACAGTTATCAAACTAACTCATATTATTAGCCATATTATGCTTATATAATCGATAGGACGACAATTACTATACTCATTACTCTTATTATTATCAATCTAACTCATATTATTAGCCATATTGTGCTTATATGATCGATAGGACGACAATTACTATACTCATTACTCTTATTATTATCAATCTAACTCATATTATTAGCCATATTATGCTTATATGATCGATATAACGACAATTACTATACTTATTACTCTCATTATTATCAATCTAACTCATATTATTAGCCATATTATGGTTATATGACCGATAGAACGACAATTACTATGCTTATTACTCTTATTATTATCAATCTAACTCATATTATTAGCCATATTATGCTTATATGATCGATAGAACGACAATTACTATACTTATTACTCTCATTATTATCAATCTAACTCATATTATTAGCCATATTGTGCTTATATGATCGATAGAACGACAATTACTATACTTATTACTCTTATTATTATCAATCTAACTCATATTATTAGCCATATTATGCTTATATGATCGATAGGACGACAATTACTATACTTATTACTCCCATTATTATCAATCTAACTCATATTATTATCCATATTGTGCTTATATGATCGATAGAACGACAATTACTATACTTATTACTCTTATTATTATCAATCTAACTCATATTATTAGCCATATTATGCTTATATGATCGATAGGACGACAATTACTATACTCATTACTCTTATTATTATCAATCTAACTCATATTATTAGCCATATTATGCTTATATGATCGATAGGACGACAATTACTATACTCATTACTCTTATTATTATCAATCTAACTCATATTATTAGCCATATTATGCTTATATGATCGATAGGACGACAATTACTATACTCATTACTCTTATTATTATCAATCTAACTCATATTATTAGGCATATTATGCTTATATGATCGATATAACGACAATTACTATACTTATTACACTCACTGTTATCAATCCAACTCATATTACTAGCCATATTATGGTTATATGACCGATAGAACGACAATTACTATGCTTATTACTCTTATTATTATCAATCTAACTCATATTATTAGCCACATTATGCTTATATGATCGATAGAACGACAATTACTATACTTATTACTCTTATTATTATCAATCTAACTCATATTATTAGCCACATTATGCTTATATGATCGATAGGACGACAGTTACTATACTCATTACTCTTATTATTATCAATCTAACTCATATTATTAGCCATATTGTGCTTATATGATCGATAGAACGACAATTACTATACTTATTACACTCACTGTTATCAATCTAACTCATATTATTAGCCATATTATGCTTATATGATCGATAGGACGACAATTACTATACTCATTACTCTTATTATTATCAATCTAACTCATATTATTAGCCATATTATGCTTATATGATCGATAGGACGACAATAACTATACTCATTACTCTTATTATTATCAATCTAACTCATATTATTAGCCATATTATGCTTATATGATCGATAGGACGACAATTACTATACTCATTACTCTTATTATTATCAATCTAACTCATATTATTAGCCATATTATGCTTATATGATCGATAGGACGACAATTACTATACTCATTACTCTTATTATTATCAATCTAACTCATATTATTAGCCATATTATGCTTATATGATCGATCGGACGACAATTACTATACTCATTACTCTTATTATTATCAATCTAACTCATATTATTAGGCATATTATGCTTATATGATCGATATAACGACAATTACTATACTTATTACACTCACTGTTATCAATCCAACTCATATTACTAGCCATATTATGTTTATATGACCGATAGAACGACAATTATTATACTTATTACTCTTAATATTATCAATCTAACTCATATTATTAGCCATGTTATGCTTATATGATCGATAGGACGACAATTACTATACTCATTACTCTTATTATTATCAATCTAACTCATATTATTAGCCATATTATGCTTATATGATCGATATAACGACAATTACTATACATATTACACTCACTGTTATCAATCTAACTCATATTATTAGCCATATTGTGCTTATATGATCGATAGGACGACAATTACTATACTCATTACTCTTATTATTATCAATCTAACTCATATTATTAGCCATATTATGCTTATATGATCGATAGAACGACAATTACTATACTTATTACTCTTATTATTATCAATCTAACTCATATTATTAGCCATATTATGGTTATATGACCGATAGAACGACAATTACTATGCTTATTACTCTTATTATTATCAATCTAACTCATATTATTAGCCATATTATGCTTATATGATCGATAGGACGACAATTACTATACTCATTACTCTTATTATTATCAATCTAACTCATATTATTAGCCATATTATGCTTATATGATCGATATGACGACAATTACTATACTCAATACTCGTATTATTATCAATCTAACACATATTATTAGCCATATTATGGTTATATGACAGATAGAACGACAATTACTATACTTATTACTCTTATTATTATCAATCTAACTCATATTATTAGCCACATTATGCTTATATGATCGATAGGACGACAATTACTATACTCATTACTCTTATTATTATCAATCTAACTCATATTATTAGCCATATTGTGCTTATATGATCGATAGAACGACAATTATTATACTTATTACACTCACTGTTATCAATCCAACTCATATTACTAGCCATATTATGGTTATATGACCGATAGAACGACAATTACTATACTTATTACTCTTATTATTATCAATCTAACTCATATTATTAGCCATATTATGCTTATATGATCGATAGGACGACAATTACTATACTCATTACTCTTATTATTATTAATCTAACTCATATTATTAGCCATATTATGCTTATATGATCGATATAACGACAATTACTATACTTATTACACTCACTGTTATCAATCTAACTCATATTATTAGCCATATTATGCTTATATGATCGATAGGACGACAATTACAATACTCATTACTCTTATTATTATCAATCTAACTCATATTATTAGCCATATTATGCTTATATGATCGATAGGACGACAATAACTATACTCATTACTCTTATTATTATCAGTCTAACTCATATTATTAGCCATATTATGCTTATATGATCGATAGGACGACAATTACTATACTCATTACTCTTACTATTATCAATCTAACTCATATTATTAGCCATATTATGCTTATATGATCGATAGGACGACAATTACTATACTCATTACTCTTATTATTATCAATCTAACTCATATTATTAGCCATATTATGCTTACATGATCGATAGGACGACAATTACTATACTCATTACTCTTATTATTATCAATCTAACTCATATTATTAGCCATATTATGCTTGTATGATCGATAGGACGGCAATTACTATACTCATTACTCTTATTATTATCAATCTAACTCATATTATTAAGCATATTATGCTTATATGATCGATATAACGACAATTACTATACTTATTACTCTCATTATTATCAATCTAACTCATATTATTAGCCATATTGTGCTTATATGATCGATAGAACGACAATTACTATACTTATTACTCTTATTATTATCAATCTAACTCACATTATTAGCCATATTATGCTTATATGATCGATAGGACGACAATTACTATAATCATTACTCTTATTATTATCAATCTAACTCATATTATTAGCCATATTATGCTTATATAATCGATAGGACGACAATTACTATACTTATTACTCTTATTATTATCAATCTAACTCATATTATTAGCCATATTATGCTTATATGATCGATAGGACGACAATTACTATACTCATTACTCTTATTATTATCAATCTAACTCATATTATTAGCCATATTATGCTTATATGATCGATAGGACGACAATTACTATACTCATTACTCTTATCATTATCAATCTAAATCATATTATTAGCCATATTATGCTTATATGATCGATATAACGACAATTACTATACTTATTACACTCACTGTTATCAAACTAACTCATATTATTAGCCATATTATGGTTATATGACCGATAGAACGACAATTACTATACTTATTACACTCACTATTATCAATCTAACTCATATTATTAGCCATATTATGGTGATATGACCGATAGAACGACAATTACTATACTTATTACTCTTATTATTATCAATCTAACTCATATTATTAGCCATATTATGCTTATATGATCGATAGGACGACAATTACTATACTCATTACTCTTATTATTATCAATCTAACTCATATTATTAGCCATATTATGCTTATATGATCGATATAACGACAATTACTATACTTATTACTCTCATTATTATCAATCTAACTCATATTATTAGCCATATTATGGTTATATGACCGATAGAACGACAATTACTATGCTTATTACTCTTATTGTTATCAATCTAACTCATATTATTAGCCATATTATGCTTATATGATCGATAGAACGACAATTACTATACTTATTACTCTCATTATTATCAACCTAACTCATATTATTAGCCATATTATGCTTATATGATCGATAGGACGACAATTACTATACTCATTACTCTTATTATTATCAATCTAACTCATATTATTAGCCATATTATGCTTATATGATCGATATAACGACAATTACTATACTTATTACACTCACTGTTATCAATCTAACTCATATTATTAGCCATATTATGCTTATATGATCGATAGGACGACAATTACTATACTCATTACTCTTAATATTATCAAGCTAACTCATATTATTAGCCATGTTATGCTTATATGATCGATAGGACGACAATTACTATACTCATTACTCTTATTATTATCAATCTAACTCATATTATTAGCCATATTATGCTTATATGATCGATATAACGACAATTACTATACATATTACACTCACTGTTATCAATCTAACTCATATTATTAGCCATATTGTGCTTATATGATCGATAGGACGACAATTACTATACTCATTACTCTTATTATTATCAATCTAACTCATATTATTAGCCATATTGTGCTTATATGATCGATAGAACGACAATTACTATACTCATTACTCTTATTATTATCAATCTAACTCATGTTATTAGCCATATTATGGTTATATGACCGATAGAACGACAATTACTATGCTTATTACTCTTATTATTATCAATCTAACTCATATTATTAGCCATATTATGCTTATATGATCGATAGGACGACAATTACTATACTCATTACTCTTATTATTATCAATCTAACTCATATTATTAGCCATATTATGCTTATATGATCGATCGGACGACAATTACTATACTCATTACTCTTATTATTATCAATCTAACTCATATTATTAGGCATATTATGCTTATATGATCGATATAACGACAATTACTATACTTATTACACTCACTGTTATCAATCCAACTCATATTACTAGCCATATTATGGTTATATGACCGATAGAACGACAATTATTATACTTATTACTCTTAATATTATCAATCTAACTCATATTATTAGCCATGTTATGCTTATATGATCGATAGGACGACAATTACTATACTCATTACTCTTATTATTATCAATCTAACTCATATTATTAGCCATATTATGCTTATATGATCGATATAACGACAATTACTATACATATTACACTCACTGTTATCAATCTAACTCATATTATTAGCCATATTGTGCTTATATGATCGATAGGACGACAATTACTATACTCATTACTCTTATTATTATCAATCTAACTCATATTATTAGCCATATTATGCTTATATGATCGATAGAACGACAATTACTATACTTATTACTCTTATTATTATCAATCTAACTCATATTATTAGCCATATTATGGTTATATGACCGATAGAACGACAATTACTATGCTTATTACTCTTATTATTATCAATCTAACTCATATTATTAGCCATATTTTGCTTATATGATCGATAGGACGACAATTACTATACTCATTACTCTTATTATTATCAATCTAACTCATATTATTAGCCATATTATGCTTATATGATCGATATGACGACAATTACTATACTCAATACTCGTATTATTATCAATCTAACACATATTATTAGCCATATTATGGTTATATGACAGATAGAACGACAATTACTATACTTATTACTCTTATTATTATCAATCTAACTCATATTATTAGCCACATTATGCTTATATGATCGATAGGACGACAATTACTATACTCATTACTCTTATTATTATCAATCTAACTCATATTATTAGCCATATTGTGCTTATATGATCGATAGAACGACAATTACTATACTTATTACACTCACTGTTATCAATCCAACTCATATTACTAGCCATATTATGGTTATATGACCGATAGAACGACAATTACTATACTTATTACTCTTATTATTATCAATCTAACTCATATTATTAGCCATATTATGCTTATATGATCGATAGGACGACAATTACTATACTCATTACTCTTATTATTATCAATCTAACTCATATTATTAGCCATATTATGCTTATATGATCGATATAACGACAATTACTATACTTATTACACTCACTGTTATCAATCTAACTCATATTATTAGCCATATTATGCTTATATGATCGATAGGACGACAATTACAATACTCATTACTCTCATTATTATCAACCTAACTCATATTATTAGCCATATTATGCTTATATGATCGATAGGACGACAATTACTATACTCACTACTCTTATTATTATCAATCTAACCCATATTATTAGCCATATTATGCTTATATGATCGATAGGACGACAATTACTATACTCATTACTCTTATTATTATCAATCTAACTCATATTATTAGCCATATTATGCTTACATGATCGATAGGACGACAATTACTATACTCATTACTCTTATTATTATCAATCTAACTCATATTATTAGCCATATTATGCTTGTATGATCGATAGGACGACAATTACTATACTCATTACTCTTATTATTATCAATCTAACTCATATTATTAAGCATATTATGCTTATATGATCGATATAACGACAATTACTATACTTATTACTCTCATTATTATCAATCTAACTCATATTATTAACCATATTGTGCTTATATGATCGATAGAACGACAATTACTATACTTATTACTCTTATTATTATCAATCTAACTCACATTATTAGCCATATTATGCTTATATGATCGATAGGACGACAATTACTATAATCATTACTCTTATTATTATCAATCTAACTCATATTATTAGCCATATTATGCTTATATAATCGATAGGACGACAATTACTATACTTATTACTCTTATTATTATCAATCTAACTCATATTATTAGCCATATTATGCTTATATGATCGATAGGACGACAATTACTATACTCATTACTCTCATTATTATCAATCTAACTCATATTATTAGCCATATTATGCTTATATGATCGATAGGACGACAATTACTATACTCATTACTCTTATCATTATCAATCTAAATCATATTATTAGCCATATTATGCTTATATGATCGATATAACGACAATTACTATACTTATTACACTCACTGTTATCAAACTAACTCATATTATTAGCCATATTATGGTTATATGACCGATAGAACGACAATTACTATACTTATTACACTCACTATTATCAATCTAACTCATATTATTAGCCATATTATGGTGATATGACCGATAGAACGACAATTACTATACTTATTACTCTTATTATTATCAATCTAACTCATATTATTAGCCATATTATGCTTATATGATCGATAGGACGACAATTACTATACTCATTACTCTTATTATTATCAATCTAACTCATATTATTAGCCATATTATGCTTATATGATCGATATAACGACAATTACTATACTTATTACTCTCATTATTATCAATCTAACTCATATTATTAGCCATATTATGGTTATATGACCGATAGAACGACAATTACTATGCTTATTACTCTTATTATTATCAATCTAACTCATATTATTAGCCATATTATGCTTATATGATCGATAGAACGACAATTACTATACTTATTACTCTCATTATTATCAACCTAACTCATATTATTAGCCATATTATGCTTATATGATCGATAGGACGACAATTACTATACTCATTACTCTTATTATTATCAATCTAACTCATATTATTAGCCATATTATGCTTATATGATCGATATAACGACAATTACTATACATATTACACTCACTGTTATCAATCTAACTCATATTATTAGCCATATTGTGCTTATATGATCGATAGGACGACAATTACTATACTCATTACTCTTATTATTATCAATCTAACTCATATTATTAGCCATATTATGCTTATATGATCGATAGGACGACAATAACTATACTCATTACTCTTATTATTATCAGTCTAACTCATATTATTAGCCATATTATGCTTATATGATCGATAGGACGACAATTACTATACTCATTACTCTTATTATTATCAATCTAACTCATATTATTAGCCATATTATGCTTATATGATCGATAGGACGACAATTACTATACTCATTACTCTTATTATTATCAATCTAACTCATATTATTAGCCATATTATGCTTATATGATCGATAGGACGACAATTACTATACTCATTACTCTTACTATTATCAATCTAACTCATATTATTAGCCATATTATGCTTATATGATCGATATAACGACAATTACTATACTTATTACTCTCATTATTATCGATCTAACTCATATTATTAGCCATATTATGCTTAAATGATCGATAGGACGACAATTACTATACTCATTACTCTTATTATTATCAATCTAACTCATATTATTAGCCATATTATGCTTATATGATCGATAGGACGACAATTACTATACTCATTACTCTTATTATTATCAATCTAACTCATACTATTAGCCATATTATGCTTATATGATCGATAGGACGACAATTACTATACCCATTACTCTTATTATTATCAATCTAACTCATATTATTAGCCATATTATGCTTATATGATCGATATAACGACAATTACTATACTTACTACACTCACTGTTATCAATCTAACTCATATTATTAGCCATATTATGCTTATATGATCGATAGGACGACAATTACTATACTCATTACTCTTATTATTATCAATCTAACTCATATTATTAGCCATATTATGCTTATATGATCGATAGGACGACAATAACTATACTCATTACTCTTATTATTATCAGTCTAACTCATATTATTAGCCATATTATGCTTATATGATCGATAGGACGACAATTACTATACTCATTACTCTTATTATTATCAATCTAACTCATATTATTAGCCATATTATGCTTATATGATCGATAGGACGACAATTACTATACTCATTACTCTTATTATTATCAATCTAACTCATATTATTAGCCATATTATGCTTACATGATCGATAGGACGACAATTACTATACATATTACTCTCATTATTATCAATCTAACTCATATTATTAGCCATATTGTGCTTATATGATCGATAGAACGACAATTACTATACTTATTACTCTTATTATTATCAATCCAACTCATATTATTAGCCATATTATGCTTATATGATCGATAGGACGACAATTACTATACTCATTACTCTTATTATTATCAATCTAACTCATATTATTAGCCATATTATGCTTATATGATCGATAGGACGACAATTACTATACTCATTACTCTTATCATTATCAATCTAAATCATATTATTAGCCATATTATGCTTATATGATCGATATAACGACAATTACTATACTTATTACACTCACTGTTATCAAACTAACTCATATTATTAGCCATATTATGGTTATATGACCGATAGAACGACAATTACTATACTTATTACACTCACTATTATCAATCTAACTCATATTATTAGCCATATTATGGTGATATGACCGATAGAACGACAATTACTATGCTTATTACTCTTATTATTATCAATCTAACTGATATTATTAGCCATATTATGCTTATATGATCGATAGGACGACAATTACTATACTCATTACTCTTACTATTATCAATCTAACTCATATTATTAGCCATATTATGCTTATATGATCGATATAACGACAATTACTATACTTATTACTCTCATTATTATCAATCTAACTCATATTATTAGCCATATTATGCTTAAATGATCGATAGGACGACAATTACTATACTCATTACTCTTATTATTATCAATCTAACTCATATTATTAGCCATATTATGCTTATATGATCGATAGGACGACAATTACTATACTCATTACTCTTATTATTATCAATCTGACTCATATTATTAGCCATATTATGCTTATATGATCGATAGGACGACAATTACTATACCCATTACTCTTATTATTATCAATCTAACTCATATTATTAGCCATATTATGCTTATATGATCGATATAACGACAATTACTATACTTATTACACTCACTGTTATCAATCTAACTCATATTATTAGCCATATTATGCTTATATGATCGATAGGACGACAATTACTATACTCATTACTCTTATTATTATCAATCTAACTCATATTATTAGCCATATTATGCTTATATGATCGATAGGACGACAATAACTATACTCATTACTCTTATTATTATCAGTCTAACTCATATTATTAGCCATATTATGCTTATATGATCGATAGGACGACAATTACTATACTCATTACTCTTATTATTATCAATCTAACTCATATTATTAGGCATATTATGCTTATATGATCGATATAACGACAATTACTATACTTATTACACTCACTGTTATCAATCCAACTCATATTATTAGCCACATAATGCTTACATGATCGATAGGACGACAATTACTATACTCATTACTCTTATTATTATCAATCTAACTCATATTATTAGGCATATTATGCTTATATGATCGATATAACGACAATTACTATACTTATTACTCTCATTATTATCAATCTAACTCATATTATTAGCCATATTGTGCTTATATGATCGATAGAACGACAATTACTATACTTATTACTCATATTATTATCAATCTAACTCACATTATTAGCCATATTATGCTTATATGATCGATAGGACGACAATTACTATACATATTACTTTCATTATTATCAATCTAACTCATATTATTAGCCATATTGTGCTTATATGATCGATAGAACGACAATTACTATACTTATTACTCTCATTATTATCAATCTAACTCATATTATTAGCCATATTATGCTTATATGATCGATAGGACGACAATAACTATACTCATTACTCTTATTATTATCAATCTAACTCATATTATTAGCCATATTATGCTTATATGATCGATATAACGACAATTACTATACTTATTACTCTCATTATTATCAATCTAACTCATATTATTAGCCATATTATGGTTATATCACCGATAGAACGACAATTACTATGCTTATTACTCTTATTATTATCAATCTAACTCATATTATTAGCCATATTATGCTTATATGATCGATAGAACGACAATTACTATACTTATTGCTCTCATTATTATCAACCTAACTCATATTATTAGCCATATTATGCTTATATGATCGACATGACGACAATTACTATACTCATTACTCTTATTATTATCAGTCTAACTCATATTATTAGCCATATTATGGTTATATGACCGATAGAACGACAATTACTATACTTATTACACTCACTATTATCAATCTAACTCATATTATTAGCCATATTATGGTGATATGACCGATAGAACGACAATTACTATACTTATTACTCTTATTATTATCAATCTAACTCATATTATTAGCCATATTATGCTTATATGATCGATAGGACGACAATTACTATACTCATTACTCTTATTATTATCAATCTAACTCATATTATTAGCCATATTATGCTTATATGATCGATATAACGACAATTACTATACTTATTACTCTCATTATTATCAATCTAACTCATATTATTAGCCATATTATGGTTATATGACCGATAGAACGACAATTACTATGCTTATTTCTCTTATTATTATCAATCTAACTCATATTATTAGCCATATTATGCTTATATGATCGATAGGACGACAATTACTATACTCATTACTCTTATTATTATCAATCTAACTCATATTATTAGCCATATTATGCTTATATGATTGATAGAACGACAATTACTATACTTATTACTCCCATTATTATCAATCTAACTCATATTATTAGCCATATTATGCTTATATGATCGATAGGACGACAATTACTATACTCATTACTCTTATTATTATCAATCTAACTCATATTATTAGCCATATTATGCTTATATGATCGATAGGACGACAATTACTATACTCATTACTCTTATCATTATCAATCTAAATCATATTATTAGCCATATTATGCTTATATGATCGATATAACGACAATTACTATACTTATTACACTCACTGTTATCAAACTAACTCATATTATTAGCCATATTATGGTTATATGACCGATAGAACGACAATTACTGTACTTATTACACTCACTATTATCAATCTAACTCATATTATTAGCCATATTATGGTGATGTGACCGATAGAACGACAATTACTATACTTATTACTTTTATTATTATCAATCTAACTCATATTATTAGCCATATTATGCTTATATGATCGATAGGACGACAATTACTATACTCATTACTCTTATTATTATCAATCTAACTCATATTATTAGCCATATTATGCTTAAATGATCGATAGGACGACAATTACTATACTCATTACTCTTATTATTATCAATCTAACTCATATTATTAGCCATATTATGCTTATATGATCGATAGGACGACAATAACTATACTCATTACTCTTATTATTATCAGTCTAACTCATATTATTAGCCATATTATGCTCTAACTCATATTATTAGCCATATTATGCTTATATGATCGATAGGACGACAATAACTATACTCATTACTCTTATTATTATCAGTCTAACTCATATTATTAGCCATATTATGCTTATATGATCGATAGGACGACAATTACTATACTCATTACTCTTATTATTATCAATCTAACTCATATTATTAGCCATATTATGCTTATATGATCGATAGGACGACAATTACTATACTCATTACTCTTATTATTATCAATCTAACTCATATTATTAGCCATATTATGCTTACATGATCGATAGGACGACAATTACTATACTCATTACTCTTATTATTATCAATCTAACTCATATTATTAGCCATATTATGCTTGTATGATCGATAGGACGACAATTACTATACTCATTACTCTTATTATTATCAATCTAACTCATATTATTAGGCATATTATGCTTATATGATCGATATAACGACAATTACTATACTTATTACTCTCATTATTATCAATCTAACTCATATTATTAGCCATATTGTGCTTATATGATCGATAGAACGACAATTACTATACTTATTACTCTTATTATTATCAATTTAACTCACATTATTAGCCATATTATGCTTATATGATCGATAGGACGACAATTACTATAATCATTACTCTTATCATTATCAATCTAAATCATATTATTAGCCATATTATGCTTATACGATCGATATAACGACAATTACTATACTTATTACACTCACTGTTATGAAACTAACTCATATTATTGGCCATATTATGGTCATATGACCGATAGAACGACAATTACTATACTTATTACTCTTATTATTATCAATCTAACTCATATTATTAGCCATATTATGCTTATATGATCGATAGGACGACAATTACTATACTC